>NC_056739.1:1293491150-1293516150 GCF_019279795.1 Protopterus annectens
TTATGGGAAAATGTTCATAATTCATTTCTTTGTTAAATGGGTATATGACCTGATACAAGAGGAAGTCTTTCAGCCATAACCCAGACTGCACACAACTTTTAAACAGCTGCATAGACAACAGAGCATAGAAGCACATTGCTGATATGTACGCAGAGGCAGTATAGCACATTCAGACGCTGACAGCAAGGACCAAACTAATACCAATGTTAGTATATGTTCAAAGATTAATGGTAGCATTGCTTACATGAGGATAAGTGTAGGTTTATATGAAATGTGTGACAATATTTAAAGTAAATCAGGACTGAACACTTTCCAGTGCAAGTCTCTGAATCAGAGATTATCTCTCCATTGCTCTGACTGACCAACCCATGTTGACTGACCAACCTATGCTGACCAGTTGTCATGGGCAAAGATAATATATCTGAATCCTTCCCAGTGTCTTGTACTGAACTTTAGACAATTGTGAAAGGCAGTTTATAAACAGCTCTTGCTGTTCTGTCATAAGCTGAGCACTCCCCACTTCATTTTAGTTTGTATGTTCTCAAATGGATTCAGTACGAATTTTATTATATAGACTTCTATGCTATGCAAACTCTGTAACTGCATTATAAAATTTGTTATTGTAAATATGGATTGCATTAAATTTGCTACTTTGGAGCTTTTCTCCCCGGATCTCGACTGAAAAAGGGCACCTTTGCCCAGTTGGACCTTCCCGGTAAATAAATGTCAATAAATAAATAAGTAGTTTGTGTTATACATTACAGATTTGTTAGTACAATTTTGATAGTACTATGCCATTCACTACGGTGCTGCTTCTGGTTAAATATGATAGAATCGTCCTCTGTGCTGGAATCGGGTCATGCTTTAGAACTACTCCTATGCATGAATTGCTTGGGTATGCAAACAGGAAGGAATACAAACAGAATTGCAGAAACTCTGAAACATGACTATGAACTGCTCTACCCTAACAGAGCAAGTATTTAGAACTGAATATTGCACTTGGAGTGGCTACTTGAATACTTGGATATCTGCTATAATTGTGGTCAGATCAGGACATGGTCATAACGTATTGATTTATTGCCTTCTAATTCTCTTCAAATTCTAGGAGTAAAGGTCACTTTACTCTGGATACTTTTTGAGGGCAATGGTGACAGTATAAAAATATTAATTAATTAATTTACATCAACTGGACTGCATCAACAACATGGTGAAAACAAATTGACCACAACCATTGTAAAAATATGCAAAAGCTGACAACCTGAAACACCAACATATCCACTATGTTTGTCAGATAAAAAATTTAGCAAAAAAAGCAAAGTTCGTTAGACCACCTACAAGATGACTACTTAATTTTGTATAAAGGGGGATAGTAACTTAATTCTGAATGATGACGTATTTTATAAATTAGAAATATGGGCTTCCACCACAATGCAAAAGAGCATTTTATGTTCTGGAGACATGCAGCTGATATTTAGCAACTCTAGAAAATAAATCAGCACATCTTTGTTCCTCTATTTGTGGGTTGCAAGCAGGATTAAAATATATGAAAAACAGTGGTAAATATGGAACATCATCTTCAGGATTATGAAAACAGAATTTAGTTTCCAGTTCTGATGACTGCCATACCAAAATGTTGGATGAGATAAACTAGATAGACAGAATTTTTTTTTTAAAAACATCCTAACTTGCACTAGAAGAAAGCTCTAGAAGGGACAACCTAATCATTAAAGGTTTAGGGAAGACTGTCTTCAGGACAAGTTGCACTTGGTGATACATTAAATGTTTAAGCATGCAGCTGGCTTTGCTAAAGCACTTCCATCATATGCAACAGACTGAGTACACAGAGTCTCATGTTCCACCTCCTGAAGGCCATCCACCAAGAATGGTGGATTTTCAATACATCAGTGCAGGTGATGCTTATTATCTTGCAATCCAGGCACTTGGGTTCAAGGAATTGGATATCAGCCTTGTGCAGCTACACATATCATGTATATCGAGATGCAGAAATCATTCAAGGGCCAACCCAATATAAGTTCATCTGTTAGTGAATCGTGTCTGGGATTGTCCTAATCAGTTTCCCACTGAAAATTAGGAAAAATACCTATGAAGTAAATAAATGCTTCAATGTTTTTGTTCAGAGTAGTTAGTAATACTAGAAAGCACAAATCTTATTTTAGACATGTTGATAATATGCTTCAAGTCAGACAGTCTAATTTAACACAGTTTTAACAACCTTAAACTTTCTTGGTTACAGATGTGACTAGTTCTCTTTCCAGGCCTCGTTATGAAATAGATTACTGCTTAAGTAGCTGGGACTGACCCAATATTTATGCATGGGATAGAGATTTATTTTGTAGATAAATCTGTCACAGCCATCAGGAGCTGTAAAATCCATAAAGACTAAGCCTAATATCCAAGAAACACCTTTATGTTTTTCACCACAAAACAATACCTGAACCAGAAACATGCATTTCATATTACCTCAGATAATACCACTAAAATGGAATGTGATAGCCAAACTAAACTACTTGGAGTTATAGTCAGTGACAACCACAAGTTTAATCATCACATTCTTTATTCCATCAAGAGAACTCACCAAAAACATGACTGCATCTATAGTTTTAAACAACACCTGACAGGTATTGTTAGGATTACCTTAGAATCAACCTCCTTCCTCCCTTCTCTATCATATGCTTCCCTCATTCTTCCAAACACCAGCACTACCTATACAACTAAACTGGCCTCTTGCTGCTGCAAAATAGCTAAATTTGCAACCAGTCTCCCTAACAAAACATATCACTATGTTACTAAAATAATTAAAATGGTTTTGGCTCCCCCATCAGCTTACCTGCACACAGCGGATCAGTGCCCAGAGCCTCCTATATTCTTCTGATAAATGTCAACCATTACAGAGCACTCTGCTGTACTCCCCTCATTCTGCAGAATTTCACTTTAGCAACAAAATCCTACTATGTATCATTAAATCATTCAGCACTGCTGGTGACTCTCATTACTTCCACCATGTGTCAAAAGTCTAGCATGACATCCCCACATAGGTGGATAAGGTTAACTGATTCAAAACCTTGATTAAACAACATCTACTGTAAGCCAAAGCTGACTTTGCTCTTCCTGCTCACCTGACTTAAGTGTTCTCCTCAGGTCTCTCTTAACTACCAACCCACACACCTCTCTGCTTTCTAACCCACCTATTTTATCTCACCTCATAAAATCTCATTAACTATCAAACTATCACTTTCTGACTGTGTTCTCCCCTCTCCAATCACTAACCCTCCACTATTAAACTGTCTTTCCTGTCATTTTATCAACCTACTGTTTCTTTCATTCTTAATGTTAAATCAGTTTCAACCATCTGTATCAGCTATTACTACCATACAAGAAAACAGTCTCAGTTCTGTTTCTTTTCTCCCGTATATTCAGTGGTTATATACACTGTTTTGCTTTGTATTTCATTCTTTAATTATGTTTATCCAGTGTGTGTAAATTTATTTTACTGTTTTCGGTACATGCACTCCCTTTATTTTCATGCAAAAATGTATGTTCCTGTAAAATGTACTGCACATATAAAAATGCTTTGATTTTTATGTAATGTATGCAATTTACTTTGGAGGATTTCTTCCCAGGCCTCTGCTGAAAATACTTTTTTTGCACAGTCAGACTTTCCTGATCAGCAAAGACAAATAAATGAATAACTAAAGATAGAAGGGGAAACAGTGGAACAGGTTTACAGGTTCATGTATCGAGGAGGTGTGGTCAAGGAGAAGAGGAGGCCGAATGAGGAGGTGAAAGCTAGAATCAGAGGTGCTACAACCAATTGGTACTAAGTGTCAGGGTAGTGTGTGGCAAAGCAATGTCAAAAAAGCTGAAAATTAGGGTGAACAAAACAGTGGTGCAACCAGTACTACTGTATTATACAGAAACATGTGCAGTGAAGGCAGAGCAGGTGCGAAATCTTGAAGTAATGAAGAAGTGCCTGAAATGGGTATTAGAATGTACACTGTGGGACAGATGAACAAGTGAGGACATCAGAGAGAAAGCCAAAGTAACCAAAATTGCAAATTAATGATGATGATGATGTATGCTAATTAAAACAGATTAGTCATAGTAAACGCCTTTAGCTCCAGTAGTTGACATTAGTGGAGCAGTGAACTTACTACATACACACAAGCAAACAATCTTCCTTAAGACATGTGAGTTATCAATGGTTTAATGATGTATTGTAGTAGTTTACATTCATTTAAAAAATACCTATGTTCATGGCTGAACTTTGCACAAACGCAACAAAAGACAGAATGGTTTCTTCAATTGCTTCAGACTGCCTTTATTCATGTTTATTTTTTGCTTCAGAATAATGAAGTCTGGCACTGAATTCCTTCATTTGAAACTGGAAATCCTAAAGCAAGGGATATATTTAGTCATTTATTTATTCAAATACATGCATTTTTATTTCATTGCCTAAGGGAGTAAATAACACATTTCTTCTGTAAGCAGGAACTATCATTGTGTTAGCCTTCCTCTTAGCACATAGATATCTTGTTATGAGCTTCACTGTAATAATTTGCTACTTCCGTACAACTTTCTGTCTGCAGTTGCCTTCATGTGGGAGTGCTAAAAGGAGTTCCTACTAAATCAGAAGAACATGTTGTAGTTCAGACATTCACCTGGCAAACAAAACAAGTCTTTCTAACTGGTCCTCCTTAAGTAAGGGCTGTCTGGCTGCAATCAGTATGCTAACCCATTGTGAGAATGATGGTTTATACTCTGAAACCATATTAAGGAAATTTACAGCACTAGAATTACTGTACAACAATCACTATTATAATAGGCAGTCCATTATTTTACAGAGTATTTTTAATACTACCATTTTAAATGAACATATTACTTGTCTGTGTTAATGTGTTGCAGCTTTAGATAATGTGCTATAGCACAAGTGCAATGTTTTATCCCATAAAGCATGCACATCATTCTGACAGCCTGATTTTCTAATTGACATGTGCCTATGTGACAGTTTCCTTTAATTTAATATAAGTTGCATTAGTGCTCAACTGAAGCATGCATAAGAGGGATGCCTCAACTGCATGATTTCATCTCAACTCAACTCATCTTTTATTATGATGTTTATCACATAATACTTAACAACACGAATCAATAACATTTAAATAAGCAAATGTGAACATTGCAAATAAAAATTGTTAACATAATATACTTCATTATATAGTATATAACTTGCTTTTAGTATCAAACTATGAAGAACAATTTCAAGAAAATCATTACCGTGTGTTTGTTTGCAGGTGCATTGTGTAGACATACATGTACTTTGTTGTCAAAGCAATTTCAGTGTAGTTCTTTACTAATTTTACAACAATACTTTTAACCACTGCAACATAAAATAGATTTTTTTTTATTTCACACTCTGCTCATGCTGTGTGACTCATGCTTTTTCCAGTTGATGCTAAGTCATGCTTATAGAATAAGTTTAGCGGTAAGAAATTCTGAAAAATCTAATTTTACATTTCTTAATCTCCCTTTCTTTCTCTCTGTGCATGTCAAATATAAATCTGTCACCATGCTCAAATGTATACATTCCCCAGGATTTACTATTCTTCCATGCAGGACTAGCTTAGTCCTGCACAGAAACGGCCATTTAGGAGCAGCACTGCAGCCCGCTATGCATATTAATGAAGGCGTGCTGCCTGAGCTCCTAAACGGACACAGAGTATGTACGAGTGCAGCGGACGTGTCTGAGCGTACACGCCCTTGCAATCAAGAACAGCAGTTTAGCAATAAGAATGAGCAAGACTGCTCATAGGTGTTTGCATACCCCCAGCAATATCCCTCCAAGTTTATAAGCGGAATAGTTAAAATATAAAAATAAACAAGCTAATTTTTTTATCAAACAGATAAAATTTAACCATAGGTGCGCAGGTTTGCCCATTGCTTAGCTATGTATACTGCAGCTTAAATGGCACAAGAGGATAAATATCAAGATAAATGCAAATGAAGCAGAACTGCAATAGTGTAGTGGGCAGATCATTTGCCTTATGAGCAGTCATTCCTGGTTCACATCTCATACCAGTATATTCTAGTTTCCATGTCAAATCACTTTATGAACAATATTTTTGTTGCATAACCTACTAAATAACATATATTTGTGAACTGCAGTACTGCATTAAATGCAGATATGAGTTGTCATTGTCATAATGTTGTAAAATCCACAGATAAATACAAGTGCCCCATACAGTATATGTATACATAAATCAGGGATACAAATCGAAGGTACAATGTGTAATGAATGATAAATCCATAGAGTGTCCAAATCCACCACCTTCCCAAGAACCATTTTACATTTTTGTCTAAATTAGTGCGGGGGTAAGCGGAAGTAAGCACTATTAAGCAGTAGTAAGCAGGAGTAAGCATATTTAATCAGTAGTAAGTGGGTTTAAGCCCATTTGCATGGGGTTAAGCAATGCACATATAGGTTAAGCAATATTGAAGCTAACTCTCTGTAAGCATATTTAACCGAATGTTAGCATTGCTTACCTTTGCACAAACCCATGCAAACCCGCTTACGATTGCTTAAAAGTGCCTTAATCACTCTGTAACAGCCGCTGTTCTGGCCAGAAACAAAATAAACAGCCCTTGCAAGTCTTGAACCCAGGATCCTGTACACTATAGTCACAGTAGTTAACCACTAAGCCATCACAGCAGTACATAAGATTGAGGTATCACCAAACTGATGCTCACTATAGGAAAATCAAACTTAAAATGTGAAAGGAATCTATATACAGTTTTATGTTGTATAACCTACTACATAACATAAATATGTGAACTGAACTGCTGCATTAAGTCCAGATGTGAGGTGTCATTGTAATAAAGTGTTCACATCCCCTAATAAACACAAGGACGCCAAACAGTGTATGTACACATGAATCATGGATACCAAACACATATATAACATGTAATGAATAATAAATCAATGCCAGACAGCAAATAGTATGCAAATTAAAAATTAAGCAATGCTAAGCATTGCACAGCCCAGCTTCTAGGTGTAAGCAATGTGTAGGCCAGCTAAATCAGTTTGTCCATTGGTATACCCCTTTAAGCAATGCCAACCTAATTAAGCAGGTTTGCCCATAGCTTAGCTTTTTCAAATCTGTCCCATCACAGTAAAGTGTGGAAAATCGGCCCTATTTAAACCCAACACGTGGGAATACATCTCATAACTGGTTGCAGCTTCCTCCTGTAGGCTCTATGACTGGTATGGGAGAGGGAGTGTGATTTTGGGTGCAGCGCTAGGGCATCCAGGAGTCCAAAGTCATGGCAGGACTCCTTGTTAAAGACCATGACCAGAAACTGCTGCAGGGCCAGTACCAGGGTTCCCAGTATAAAGCAGAGGCCTGGGACTGTCTCACCCATGACCTCACCAGTGCCACAGGAATACCTTGAATTGGTGAACAGGTCAGGCACCACTATGCCGACCTGAAGTGGAGAAAGAGGGATTCTCTTGGATCAGTGGATCCAAGAGGCTAGGAGGATGGGGGGTGTCCCAGCCGTGTGTACGTATCAGTCCACTACCTGTTTAATAATTGCCAGCTCATGTATATTATGGATAGGTATGGCTAAATATGCCTCTTATGTCTTTGACAGTGGCAGATGAGAGGCTGTGAAACAGGAAGCCCATGCCTGTAGATTGCAATGTACTGTCATAAGAAATAAATCTAAAAGTAGTAGTAAGTTAATTGCCTGTATAAAACCTATATTGTTTAAGGCATGTACTGCATACACCAGAGAATATGGCAGGAAGAGTCTCATATAGCCTGACAATAAAGGTCTAACTGCTGGACTGCATGTGTTTATTCTGGTATCATATGGTAATGTAGAGTTGCAATCTCTTAATAGTACTGTTGTGTTAAGCACTGTTACCCACACTGTGCTACACAAATAAAATGTGTAGAAATGTCTGTATATGACTGTTGCAATCACAAGAGGTCATATTGTACAAATGAGAGAGACTTAGACAGAAAACAATGAAAATATAGCCAACATAATCCAAATAGCACACTCAACTGAGATGTGAACTGTTGTATTTTTAGCACACACAGCCATGGTTCGAGTCCTGGGAGTGGTAGTAAACTGTATGCATAATCACACCCCACAACTGCACAGATATGTCCAGAATGTCCAGTTAATTGGCTCATACCCACTGCCTGTCACCCTGTCCCCCTGGCAAATCAATGGGATGATTCCAGCTGTTTAGGCAGCAAATAATGAAATACAACTGATTGTCAGACATCTATAAGAACAAACCTGTCACTCTAGCAACTCGACAATATGTTATGAGAGTAATAAGCCAAGTATGTTCCATCTCCACCCCCATGTTGTGAAGCTGTGACCAGAGTGTGTGCAGTAACAGAGTGAGATGTATGTGCATAATACTAATGTGGAATCTGGTAATATGTGTGGCAACATTCAGGTAGTGCTAACAAACATTGCCCCCACAGGTCTGTCAGATATGAAAACTGTATCTAGAAATAAAAGGCTGAAATCCTGGACTGGTACTGTTTACTCTGGTATTGAATGGCATTGTAAGTGTTGCAGTTACTCTGAATAATAAGGTAATACTTATCACTGTCACCCAGACTGTGCTACATAATAAAACTGTCTAGGTAATCCTGTATATTAGTGTTGTAATTACAAGGTCAGATTGTAAAACCATGGGAAACTTATAGACAGAAATCAGAGAAGAGATACACAGCGATATCTATATAGCACACTCAACTATGATGGACAATGTTTTATTTTAGCAGACACAGCCATGGTTCGAATCCTGGGAGTGGTAGTAAGCTGTATGCAGAATCATACCCCACAAGTGTACAGAATTGTCCAGAATGACCAATTAATCGGCCCGTATCTGCTGGCTGTTACCCTGTTCCCCTGGCATACCAGTGTGCTAATCTCTGACATGTAGGCAGCATTTCATGTCATATAACTGACTGTCAGGCCTGTACATATTTGGAAAATGTCAGTGAAAACAAACCTGTCATTGTACAACTCACCAAAGGTTTAAGAGGGCAATAGTCAAAATATGTCCTGGTTCAGCTGCATGTGGTCAAGATATGCCCAGAGTGTGTGCAATAAGAGACGGACAGGTATGTGCATAACATCAACCTGGAATCTGGGAATATGTGTAGAAACAGCTAGGCAGTGTTAACATACAATACCTCCACAGGTATACCAGGTAAGAGGTGTACACTGCAGGTAAAACACAGTTCATGCATATAGTTGTCTACATCCACACCTCTATCCAAACTAAGGTCATAGGGTAGTGTACTAATATCTGTAAGATACAGATCACAGCACTGACTAGGTAAGTACTGAGAACTACAGGAATATACTAGTTGTTAATTGACATCTTTCTCTCCCCCTACCATATCTGCAACAATAAACTAAATACACAACTCAATCGGTATTTGCTCCATTAAATCTACTGTTGGGACATATGTCCTATTGTTTGATAAATATCTAAATTTGTTTCTATGCATGTGCCATGTTGAAATACTCCCACATTGGTGGCATGCTGCCATCAATGTACCTGCATGCTGTTGTAATGGCCACTGTGGTTCCATATATGCACGTGTTCTATTTGCTATGCAACTGTTTCATATTTGGTGTTTTGGGTTAATGGGAATATCTATGCATGTTTTTATACCCAATCCTGGAATGTGTTAACTATTACTAACCCACATATGTTGCAAAATTGAAACACCACAGCACATTTGGGAAGGATGGTCCCAGCAGACTCACCTGTCCCACCTCATTGGGCCGTGGCACCAGGCACCAGCACATCTGGGGCCCACCCCGGAACCTCCTCATCCGCTGATCCTGCACCACCTTTGGGTGGAACCACCTCAGGGCATGGGGCTCACTCCCCCCGGGAGTGGGCATGGAAAGGACACTGTCACCCATCACCAGGTCTGGGGCATGGTGCGTAGCAAGCTCAGCAGGGAGTTTGGAGATCTGCTATGACAGCTTGAGGGTCGCCTGTGGCAACTAGAGGGTCATCTTGGCCCTCCTACTCAGCTCCCAGCACACCCACCTTCGGGGCCGTGAAGGTGCAGTGGTGACTGCCCATGGGTGGGGACCTCAGTCTCACTGTTTCCACTAGGGGGCTCATGGGCTTCCGATTACCAAATACCCCTCCCCATCCAAGGTATTTACCCCCCACATGTATCATATACCGCCCCTGTATGCTGTCTTGTTTGTCTTTTCTGTTATCCTACCCAACCTACCTCCCCAAATATAACTTCTATCCCTCCCCAACATCCCACTCTCACCTGAAAAAAGGGCAATCTGTTCCCATAAAAAAAAATCTTGCCCCATACAAAGCTGTCCATTTCGCACACTTATCCACTGGACACATGTAATCTGGTCTAATTGGCTTCACAACATATTATTGTTGTCCTCACCCCTCTCTCACGGGTATGAGTGTCCAAATCTACCTCCAAATCAGTGTATATGCACAGTTGTTGCTGTAGAAGAAATGGGCAACTATGGACCTTCCCTACACCTGTTCTGCACATCCCTAGCTATTTTCCCTACTGTTTACCTCTTTGTGCCCCTTTTTCATCACTTTCCTATCAACCCTTTTTCATTTCTTTTAAAGAAATTAACCCAGGGGTAAGCACTTTTAAGCAGCAGTAAACGGGTTTAAGCTTGTTTGTGTGGGGGTAAGCAATGCCTACACAGGTAAAGCAATTGAGAAGCTAAATCAGTATAAGAAACTGTAACCGGAAGTTAGCAGTGCCCTGCACACCACAGCCAAAGTGATTTACCACTAAGCCATGTCAGATATACATAAACCTGATGTTTTCACAAACATATCATCCAGCACATTCAACAGTACAGGAAATGTATTTATACATATAGATGTATGTGTGTATGTGTGTGTGTGTGTATGTGTGTATATATATATATATATATATATATATATATATATATATATATATATATATATATAAAATATATATTTTATATATATATATATATATAAAATATATATATATATATATATATACATATGCATACATCATATATATATATATATATATATATATATATATATATATATATATATATATATATATATATATATATATATATATATATATATATATATATATATATATATATATATATATATATATATATATATTTATATATGTAAGCAGATATATATCTGTGTGTATATATATATATATATATATATATATATATATATATAGATATAAAAGAGAACATAACAAATTCATATATGACCAAAGGCACCATTAATGGGGGTGAGGGGGCCCATACTAAATATGTCTTGTAAGTATTGATATCACCCCCTCTCCCACAGTAAAACAGATCTGCCCTGCAATACAATACCAACTGTTGAAAGTCCCATACCCAGGACCCGACAAAACATGGGCACAAGACTTTAGCAGTAATCCATCCCACCTGTATGATGTCAGGATGGTATCAATAACATATCATGGAGTACAGTCTGGCTACCATAGGGAATGTACAATGTGGAAGCAATAAACATTCCAAAGATACATATAGACACACACATATATGCAGATACACACACACACACATATATATATATATATATATATATATATATATATATATATATATATATACATATATATGTAACTATACATACACACATAGAGATATGTTCATAGGTTCATAGGTTCATAGGTTCATACTAGGCTATCTGCCCGAGGGCATTTATAAGCCTAGCCCATTGTTTTGTGGCTTACGCCACCCCTTTAGTATGGGGAACTATACCCATTATTTTGCTGTGCCTCTGTCGAGCAGTGACACTGAGGTAATTCCTGGGGTATATCTGCGATCTCCCATCCATTGGTCAAGATTTCTCTTGAACAAGGCCAGCGAGGTGCTCTGCCTCACATGTACCGGGATTTTGTTCCACAGCATAGGGAGTCTTTGGGTGATGAATCTATCCCTCCAGCACGTCCTATTAATAGCCGTGTCGAGGTTTAAGTCTCCCGCCCTTGTGGCTCTGATGGATCTAGATTTTTTGAGGTGAAGCATATTCATCCAATCTGGGTTTGACTTGGCCTTGCAGGTTACGCAAAGGTCACCTCTGAGCAGCGTGTTTACTGAATAGAGCTGGAGTTCTTTCAGTCGGGCAGCATAGGACAGATTTTGAGACCCTTTATCCTTTTGGTGAGGAACTTTGTGGCCTCTCCAGCTGCTGCAAGTGTCGGGTCAGATACATTCCGAATGGGGCATTGTACTCAATCATTGGTCTGATGAGTGATGAGTAAAGGGAGACTATGACCTCCCTTGATCTAGATGAGAATCCCTTCATGATAAGGTGGGCAATGTAGAAGGACTTCCTAACTACTTTAGCTACATGGGTGTCGAATGACAGACTACTATCAACCTGGGTCCCCAGGTCCCTGATAACTTCTTCTGTGCTCAGTGGATTGCCACCTATTTGGTAGCTAGGGGTAACCTTGTTTTTCCCGAAGGGTATGACTATGCATTTTTGGCATTTAACTTTAGGCCATGGCTCTGGCACCAGTTATCCGTTTCTGTGAGACCCTTCTGAAGGATATCTGTGTCAGATGTGTTTTCTACTATGGCCCAGTTTGCAGTCATCTGCAAACTTTGTCAGCCATAACCCTCCTGTGTTTGCTTGTACTTGGAAAAGTAGATGCCAAACAAGAGTGGGCCCAGGACTGAGCCCTGTGGGACACCACTTGTGACAGGCTTTGAGTCTGACATGGCGCCAGCAACTCTGACCCTGTGGGTTCTGTCACTCAGCCAGTTTGCAACCCATCTTGTGATGTATGGGTTAACATTTAAGCTGATGAGTTTTTCAATGATACCCGAGTGGGGTATTGTATCAAGGCCTTAGCCAGATCGAGGTAGGCTGTATGGACTGCCTTTCCCTCATCAATGGCTTTGGTGACTGTTTTGAAAAAGTCAACCAAGTTTAAAAGGCATGATCTGCCTTTGACAAAGCCAAACTGGGTTGGATCCAAAGTCTGCAAATTCCTATGTCTTTATTTATGAGGTCCATTATGATCCTCTCCATGGCTTTGCAGATAAGGCTTGTCAAGCTAATGGGCGGTAATTTCCAGGGTCTGTGGAGGCACCGCCTTTGTGAAGTGGGACCACAGTTGCAGTGCCACTCCTGGAGTGCGTATCCAGAGGTAAGACTTTGATTAAACAGCTGTCCTAGCTGTGGGTTTAATTCCTCATTGAGTTCGTGGAGCACACAGCCGGGGACACCATCGGGTCCCATGGATGCTGTCTTTTTGCTTTGAGAGAGCAGTTCTCACTTGGGCTGGAGATGTTTGGGGGCTGCACTCATTTGGTATAGATATCTCTCCTTTGGGAGGGGAGAAGTTTGCACTGAACCTGTCAGCCAGTATGTTGGCAATGTCTGTAGGATCAGTAATCTTCACATCATTTTGAACTAGTTCTGAGCATATCTGGGAGTTTCCTCCTAGGTTTCTAACATAGCTAAAGAAGGCTTTATGATTGTCTTTTGAGTCTTTAGCTATTTTTCTCTCGAAATTTGCTTTGGATGATTTTATGAGAGCTCTTAGTTTTTACTTATAGTGATCAAGGGTGTCTTACCTTTTAAGGATTTTGCTCTATCTTGTAGTAGCTTCCTCCTTTTGTTGTAGAGTTTGTTTATGGCTGGGGTCCACCAGACTGGACGCTTGCCTTTGGTACAAAGAGTCTTTGTTTTGCTTGGGATTGCCTTATCCATGCAGTCCTGCAGGTGCTGGTAGAAGGCGTTTGTAAGTGATTCAGCGGCTTGAGTATTGTTTTCCGCCGGCTCGGGGCCTGAAAGGAGACCACACTAGTCTTTAGAAGTGTGAAGTCGGCTTTTGAGAAGTTCTTTACTGTGGTCTTTTTATTTCAGGTGGGGTGGGATGAGGACCTCCAGCGAGATTAGTTTGTGATCTGATCTCACCAGTGAGGGGTATACTTCCAGTGTTGAACATTGTGCTCCCATGTTCGTGATGATGAGATCAAGTATGTTATCTCCTCTTGTGGGGATGGTGACTAGTTGTTCCATGGCATTTGAGTTTATGAATTCCAGGAACTTTTGGGCTAGGGTGTTTGGGCTTGAGTAGTGTTCCCAGTCTATATTAGGGTAATTGAAGTCACCTAGTATGATGGTGTTTGGTGATACATTTATCCTCTAGTGTTTTCAGGAAGGCCATGTGAGTTTCCTGAGTTTGTGAGGGTGGCCTGTAACATGCTACAATTTGCAGAGCAGTCTTGCCTATGGTTAATTGCACCTGGATGATCTCCGATGCATCGTGCGTTGCCACCAGTCTTGAGGTGTGGGTGTCCTTGATGAATATGGATACCCCCCCTCCTTTTTTGGTATTGTTCGGATTTTGAGAGCGGAACGCATGATATGAGGTAAAACCTGATAGCGCTGGGGTGCTCTCAGGAGCCTTGAACCAGGTTTCTGTCACAGCACAGACATCGATGTTCTCCATACTGAGAAGGGCCTCGAGTGCGTGCATTTTGAGATTTAGACTTCTGGCATTGAGCAGCATTACCCTTAGTTTTTTTCCTTTTGTGTTCTAGGGTGGTAGGTTTAGAATTTGAGCCTTGCCTAAAAAAGGCACTATGGGGGTGGCAAGAGCCTTTGCCAATATCCGGGAATCCCAGGGGTGACAGGTGCAAGCCGTCCCTTGTGAAGCAGCGTGGCTTGTCCAGCATGTCATCCCAGGCAGACAGATACTGGATCCCCTTTGAATGACACCAGTGTTTAAGCCAATTGTTAAAGCTGATCATCTTATCTCTGTATTGTGGCATCATTCTTGGTGAAGGTAGGATACTGCTCAAGGTCAGGGTCATACCTGCCTGGGCTACATAATCAGAGAGCTCCTCAATGTCTCTTTTCATGTAGTCCAAGGAGTACGTTTCAGGTCGTTTACACCAGCGTGGACAATGACTGAGTCATATTTGTACCTGCTGTTGAGAGACCTGAGTGCTTGCGTTATGTGGCGGATTCTAGCGCCCGACAGGCAGCTTACTGTGACCTTCTCCTTACTCAGTCTGGTGAGCGGGACATCAGTGTGTCTGACTATGGAGTCACCAATGACTAGTGTGTCTGGCATTGTGTTTGGCCTTAAGGGCTGTGACTGTTTGACACTCTGACTGTGAGGTCTATGTGTTGGTGTTGTGTTCTGAGGTGGTGGTTGTTTGGGTGTCTGCTTTGGTGGCCTCTGCTGTTTTGGTAGATTTTTGATCAGAGCCTCCGAGTATGTCTTTGTGTGTTTATGTGTATGATTTGAGGTTGTAATGGTACTATGTGAGACTGGGTCTATAGTGTGTGTGGTAACCTTCTCCTCCTGACTGGTCTTGCCAGTCCTATGTTGAGAGAGCTCAGCCTCCAGTTTGGCCGTATAGTTGCATCTCTCGCATGTATTTGTGTTTTGTGGGAGGAGGAAAGGGTTGTCTGTGTACATGAGGCAATTGAAACATTGCCTCAATATTCCCAGGTTCACCAGCTGAGCAGGAGAGGACACTAGCAACTGATCCCTCGACATGCTAGAAGGGTAGACAAAAACTTTAAAAAGATTCCGGGGACGTGGGTGACCGAGAAATGGGGGTTGCCTTTTGGGGTACTATCTATGACAAGAGTGCCGTATCAAGGTAATAAGTACTGTAGGAGCAAGTGCTAGGTTTAATAGATAGAGAATAGTCTACTTGGAGTCAAGTAGAGTTGATCTTTTTAGATATAGGATACGCTGATTTGATCAGTAGTATAGTTCGAGGAAGGTAGTTTTAAGGGAAAATTTGAAGAGTGGACTTTAGGTAGCCCGAATAGTTTAAACCTGCTTAACCGGCACTGCCCTAGTGTGCAACAGTGGCAGCTTCGCTCTAAATCGGCTTAACGTTGCTTAGCGTGTTTTATACCGGGGGCTGGAAAAAGCTAGAAACTGGCCCAAAACGACCAATAAACTACTAGTTACTGGCTGAAACCTCACAAAACTGGGCAAAAGGCAGCTCAATGCTTCCCACTCCCACTGGTAAGCAAGGAAGCTTCCCTTCCCCCAAATAAGGCAAGGAAACAGTACACAGGAACTACAACCAAAGCCCAGGAATCAGCAACTCTGAAACTGGACTAAACTAGTAAAGCAGGAAAGCAAGGTAGCTTCCCTTCCCCCAAATAAGGCAAGGAAACAGTACACAGGAACTACAACCAAAGCCCAGGAATCAGCAACTCTGAAACTGGACTAAACTAGTAAAGCAGGAAAAACAAGAGATATTTTTTCTTTTTTTTTTTTTCACAAAACAGGCAGAAACAGGTACAGCAAACACTTATAAATGCTATGAATCAGCTACTACAGCTTACACAGAAGTATTTGCTACAAATACAGGCAAATAGTAACAAACAAGGATTCCAAGTGCAATATTAAGTTAAATGCAGTAAAAACAGCTTCAATGTATAGGAAGATACATATTTAGAGGGTGCACACCATAATGAACAGCCAGTATTCCTACAGTTGCCACCTTATCAAATGGACAGTGTATGAGTCACCCATACAAAAGACAATTGTTGCCTGAAACATATACCCACAGAGAAGTCAAAGGATGTGACACCACATGCAGGTTTGCATACATAAGAAAGTTTTATTTGTGTACTATTGCAGTTGTATATGCCATGTCATTTAGTTGTTTAGACTTTGAAATACATACAGACAGATTAATGCAACTCTCAAGCAGATCATTTTATACAGTAATCCGAAAGTATAACGTATGTTGCTGTCCAGGCCAAGGCCTTCAAGTAATACAACAGTAAAGACAGACTGGGCCACAGGATAACAATCAATCAACAGTAAGTAATCCATATGTATAGTCCAGCAGCCTCTAAATACACTCTGTACTCAATCCCTAGGGAGAAAAGTCTTAAACTGACACAGTGGGATGTATCTGTTACATAACAATGCATAACTGAAAACATCACAATCACACTGACAAACAGAACAGTCAGTATGGCAGTAAGCAGTAGGCCAGCATTGTTCCCAAGGTGAAATGTATGGTAATGTACAGCCATATACCTTAAGGCAGCTTACTACTGATATCCCTCACGTGTTGGAACAGCCTAGGTTATTTATGGTGCATACCCCTCCACAGACTGACTTACAGGGGCATATAACAATGTTACGTACACTGACCTCTGGACTGCAGAAGGGCACACATGTTTTGTGCTGTTAAAGCCCACATATATATGGACCCTACCTCACAATATGTGTGGGGGCCACAACAGCACTGGAATAATGGCAGGAATGGCAGCATGACATAATCACAGACCACTGCATAACAACCCCTTACTGCATATCATATGGACAAAGTCTGGTATGTAGGTGGAGGCCAGAGGCCAGAACACATGCCTATATGTGAAATAGCATTGTCATACACTAGGTTGCTGGTGTTACAGGATAATCTGCAACATACCCTTAGCCAGGAATATGAAGTCAGAAACACAAATGGATGTAGTCATGTACTGATAGCACTCAACACACACACTGCCATTGATATATCTGACACAAGACCGGTGTGGTGGACAGACAAAACATAACAGGCACACCTCTGGCCATCATGTGGATAGGCCCACAGTTGAGAGCTATGCAGACAGTCTGCATTCCATCTTAAACTAGTAAGTACACACAAAACCTGTAACACTGGTGCTATATAATGCATATAACAACACCACTCACACTCTGTAGTGCTGGAACCTTATACAAATATGTAGCTGGCCTGAGTCTGCAAGTCCTCTTGTAAGAGGCATTGCTACCTGATGTCTGTAACACTGCTGCCCACACACAGGAAGGATGTCCACCATACAGGAAAGGTAAAGGGACCATGCCCACATGATGTAGGGATTTATAGTAGTGGATTGCCATGACAGTGGTAACTGGAAGTACTAGACAGCATGCTGCATGCAGGTAGCAAGTGGAGGACACTGACTGGTGCAGAGGCCATCATCTGATCATATGCATCATCTACAAAATCCATGCTGCAATCTATTCAAAGAAGCTCACTCCATTTACTGGAGAGAGAATGAGGTAGAGAGAGAGAAAGAGAAAGGGAGAGCGAGGGAAAGAAAGCTAAAGGCAAAGCCAAAGCCAAAGGCAAAGCAAAAAAACAAAACAATACAAAAAAAAAATCCAGCAAACTATCCAGAACAGACATCATTCCCACAACAGGTATGTGAAGTACATATGCATGTAATTGATGGTAGTACTTGGTCCATAATAATGGGATAGATGATGTGGAATGATTTATATATGTGTCATCAGGTGTTGTTGTAATGATGTCCAGCTGAACAACTGCTATGGACAATAGTGTCTGTCCCTGTGGGTAGTGGGCCATACCCGTCAACTGTGCAGAGCAGCACTGACTGACAACATGTAAGCCATCACAGTGTGTGTTGTGTAATGGAAAACATGTATATTACTGTGGTCAATAGCTGGTGGTTGAAGTAATGCCATTATGGTGGACACGTGGGTTCCAGAGCCCACCACTTGCAGGACACTCACGTTAACATGTAATGTAGCATGCTGAAATGCCTTAGGTGTGTAATAGGCTTACCTGCAATCTGTCCCTATATATACCCCCCTAATTTTAGGCTGTGTCCACATGTGGCACCTGTCTGTGTTGTAGCAAGGCAGAAAAGTGCAGCTGTGCAGGAAGGAGAGATATAGAGTGTGGACCTGTTGTCTGAATGTACCCTATATATATACATCACACATATCAGTACACACATATATATACAGTAGGATAGTATAGTGTATGTGGGTGCTACCCACACACCAGCAGAGGAGTGTGCAGGTAAGGCCACAGGGCACATCAGTAGACCACTGTTGCATATCCATCTACATCTGTACAGGTAGATCATGTATATGTGAGATGATATATATATGTATATATATATATATATATATATATATATATATATATATATATATATATATATATATAGTCTGTTGCTGCGTAGTAGTAATAAACAGATGTGCATAAGCTGTAGTATTGTGGACTAGTACTGCTGATGAACTGTAATGCTGCACCCACCCTGTACCAATGCCACAGCTGTGGCTACTGACATCTCATCTTTCACACACTTATGTAGGTCCCTCTGGCATACCTCCAAGGCAGCAGCCTGTAGCTGGTGAGTATTGTTTTTGTTCAGGCTTGCCAATACACCGGTCATGTTATGGCTATGGTATATTCCATGCACACATTTAACACACCTTCCCATAATGCATGCTGTACATGTTCATGTATTGTTGCTGTTAACTGCACTGCATCACAGTGGTGACCATGATGGTGTGTCTGAAGGGTATGTCAGACTCCTGCAATATAGCTAACATCCTGTCATTACAAAATGTGTCCACAGAGATGAACATAATGGTGGGACAAATGGCCTACAGTAGGGACATGTGTGAAACATCACCCTTATACAGTGCTATAACAGTGTATATACCAGTATTACAATGACAACTGTTATAGATCTACACTACGGAATATCATAATACTGCGGTCCACAACCCTTAAAACCTGCAATGTGGTCCCAACATGAGCAATGAGTGTGTAATATGGAATTGTAGGTTAGGGCAGCAAATATGGGGAATACATATCTTCACAAACACTGGAAGCATATGTGTGCACACAATCCAGATAAAATATAGTGGAAGCAGCTGTTGAGGTACTGACTGCATGCATTTGTCATGGAAATGCATCTTCCAGCAAGTACATGTCCCCAATGTCACACCAAGTATTGGTCTGCTGTCCAAGACGTTTGGCCATTAAATGTGCACATTTACCTGCAACAGAGGCACAGAGGCAGCCGTGGCTTGCACACATCTTACATGATATGGTGTGGGCCCCATACCCAACAGGTAGCACTAATGAGCTGGACATGTAGCCATACCTCACCATTGCATATACCATGGCAAACAGAGCAGACAGTCATTTATGTGGCAAGGATGTATGGGACAGGAATGATATAGGAAATAAACAGATGGCCATCCAAGACAGATGATATCACATGTAGCAAACTGGTCATGTGGGCTGCCTAATAACATGCCACAACACTGAAGGGGTTGCAGGAATGTCTAGCATGTACTGGCTGTGCAGTACCCATATCAGCAATTGCCTGGACTCTGCAAACGTGTGGCCTATGGGTTAGGGTTATCAGATGTGACAGTTGTACCACAGGAAACATCAGCCAGGCCTCTCTACAGGTAGTGTATGCATAACAGAAGAGGTCCCCAAAAGTCATGAGTTGCAGTGTGTACTGGTGTACCATGACCATGTTGGAAACCTACAGACAGTATCACGTAAGATACATGTGCTGCACAACCAACGCCTCACCCCACCTCAGGCCCACCATTCCCATCTGTACCATGCTGGTGCCAGTATACACTTGTATGATTGCCATTCATTAGCTGGGACTAGGCTGTTACATGTGGTGTTCAGTGTTTGGGACAATACAAACTGACACACATGTGTAGGCCATAGTTGTCAAGCATCTGCAAAAAGGCTGAAGGTGGGGAGGGGTGTCATCATGAAACAGCAGTGCACTGCAGCAGGGATCCAAAGGATGCTATGAATGGCTGTATCTGCACACAGTCAGGGTCAGGAACTGTAGCAGATGTAATCCTGTCTCTACAGCAATAGTGACGACAGTGTGTGAACTCCAAGGGATGTGCACATGAGTTGACCTTGCAATCATGCAGAGTTGGGGGACATGTGTAGGGCAGACTGACCATATACTGGCAAATGCAGATGGCCCATGCTAGTATGCCCCTGCCAGGAATAATGACTGCTGTAGTACACATAGCAGTAGGTGCAAGAAACCGTCATGATAAGGGCTTGCACACATATGCACCCATGAAATGTATGCATCTCAGGCAGCATCAGCACAATTAACACATTTGTTAGACACTGCATTTGATTGTAAAGGACATATGTCACATATCAGGCTCATGTAATGCTAACATATGCAGTAATATGGTCTCATGGCATATTACGGAAGAGGGTGTCAT
Source organism: Protopterus annectens (assembly GCF_019279795.1). Classification (NCBI taxonomy): domain Eukaryota; kingdom Metazoa; phylum Chordata; order Ceratodontiformes; family Protopteridae; genus Protopterus; species Protopterus annectens. The sequence continues at coordinate 1,293,512,276 of NC_056739.1, forward strand.
ATCAATAAGGGTGTGTACACTCCCCATAGCCACAGTAAGGTTTGACAGTTGTCAGTGTAATAGTATCCTATTGGTCATACATGCACTGCTGATGATGACATTTGTAAATCAGACATCAGGCATTCACAAATGACATTTGTCCACATATCATCCCAGGTATGTGTTGGACAAACACATAGGGGCTGTGAGCATTAGAGCAGACATAACTGACACAGTAATACACATTCAGCAATGGTGTTTACACCTGTGAGGTATGGTGCACAGTACATGACAGGATGCAGAACAGGTGTACAGCAATACCATGTACACGGGTGCAGTGTTTTCCAGGGGAAGGGGCATCACCTACTAACACAGCCCATGCATGACACACATGTATACTGTTGCTAGCATGGATTGACTATAGCTGCACTGCATGCTGTTGAGTACCATATGTTATGCATGTTGACAGATGGGTAATGGGAGGTCTGTGTGTACTATCTTTGTGCAACCTCACCTGTAGGTGTGTGTGTGTGGGGGGTGCGGGGATTATTTTGTCTGTAAGTGCAATCTGGTGGAGTGGAGGGGAGTTGATGCACGTAAGATGTGTGTGTGTATGTGTGTGTGTGTTTGTGTGGGTGTCCATGTATGCACATGTGTGATTGTGGGGTTGTTCATACGTCAGTATTTCCCTTTGGAATCGTGCAGTACATGGACATAGACTGACACATGAAACACCAGGAATACTTGTCTGATATGTAATCTCAGGACAGCTGATAGTATAATAAGGTCTGTAGCATGGAACATGCATTGGGAGGAAAACTAGACACCAGGTATACTGTTAAGATTGCAGTCAGCAGAAAGATGAAAGACTACACACGTATGCAGCACTACAGATGCATTGGGGGATTACTAGACAACACCAGGGAGTGTATCCATATATTACTGTTATCCGCATAATAAGGTGATTGAGCAACAGATCTTGCATCTACTGAGCAATAGTTATGTATGACACTCCAGTGCATGACATTGAGTGACCGTAGTAGCCCCCAACATATGGGGACCATGCTCATGATGTTTGGACATATCCAGGGTGAATACTGGATGACAGCAGTGAGTCCTTCTAAAACCTACTCCAATCAAGTCAAAGACATAATGGAGTAACAGGTCATGTTTTGTGATCACTTGTCTAGGAAATTAGAAGAATGTTACATTAATAATTGGTATTAATGAGTGTATGTTTCCACGTGGGATGCAGGATGGGAACTTATGTGAATAAACTTGGGACAGTCTGTAAACTTAGGGACAGGTAGGTATTATGGTGGAATGTCAGGGTGTGTGTGTGTGTGTGTGTGTGTGTGTGTGTGTGTGTGTGTGTGTGTGTGTGTGTGTATGTGTGTACTGTTAAGCAATGCCGTACAGGTCTTAAAGTGCATTTCTTGTTTTCCCCTTAAAGGTGGCGAGATGGGTCAGAGTCCCTCCTTCATGCAATCTGATGGTGTCCGGAAAGACACTGAAAATGATGATAGGTGTTTTGAGGCACATGCGAGGTTGTCAGAGGCCAAAACTGCGCTATCATTTGACACCCCCCTGTTATCCACCCCATCCCCTCACACAGTCACAGTACCTATAGATACCCCATCACGAGTGGCCATAGCAGAGGGACAGTTGGTGGTTGGTGGCAGTGCACATGAGAGTGTGGTATCTATGGCTGCTGTGTCTGGACACAGAAGGCATATCTGGATGTTTGGCAGGGCACCACATAGACAGATGTACCGGGGTGCTTATGGGAGGGCCGCAGGTCATCGTGCCCCTGGCAGAAGTGCCAAATCTGATACCACCAGATGCATGTTTTAGGTTGTCATGGGGGCGCAGGCACATATGGAACTGTACACCAGGGTCTGAGGCTGCAGAGGGTTGTTTTTTCATCTGTAAGTGACAACATCCATGATCTTGCAAGTGCCCTCTGTGATTATACAGAGGTCATGGATAGATGGTTGGGTGAGATGGTGGGACTCATCGACCGTGGATTGTCAGTGCTAGAACATGTGGTGGGAGTGGGGCGATGGCCATGTGGACGTAGACCAGCAACACCAACATCAGGCAGTCGACGAGGACATGCAGGAACACCAAGCCACTCCCGAGTGGCAGTACCAGCCCAAGCACTGCAGGGGGGTGCTGTCCACATCACACTACAGCAGGCCATGTGCACATGGCCCTGGCCAGTCCTAAAAGGGACCTGGTTCCAGCGAACATATGTCATCATCAGGGAGAGTAGCATATCGAGGCCTGTACCTGGACATGCCCATGGTATCCCTGGCAAGCACAGTCTGCGTGTCCATGGCAGGAGGTGGTGAACTGCACACCCTGCCAGGTATGGTCTGCAGCTGTCCTAGAAACACTTGTATAGAGCAGCCACATGGCAAACTGCGTGCATGTATACCCACACATTATACAAACACACCTAGGGCAACCCCATACCTACACATACCACATCACCACACCCATATCAGTAACTTACACACCTCACTCACACACATGGTGTCAAATGTATGGCCCACCCTAGGTCTCTGGCAAACCAACAACACACCCTATGCATATGATGATACCTGTGCCACATCCCTGTCATCCATAACACTGATGCAGGGACAGGCTAATACGGTTCTAATGCACACAGTGACTGTACTACAATGTGCCAATGTACTGCTGTGTAACACGTTGTCAGCAGTAATGTTTAATGCTTACATGTCAGGTAGTGTAGCTGTCCAGCCATGATGTATTATAGCTGTTAGTAACACTGAGTGATTGTGGTCTCCATAATGTTATCCACTTGTGTTGTAGGTGTACATGTGTCAGCAGGAGGATGGTCTGCTGTCATATCTCACAAGGGGTATGATACTGCGGTGACACCATGGCCATGCCATATCCTGGGTACAGTTGGACACGTCACAGGTCTGTATAACAGTTACTGCCTGTGCCAAATGGACAAATGACCCCCCTGAGACATGTATATTCAGCAACCTGAAGTAGATCCCTCCACATACACCCACACTCTTACTTGGCAACACTGGGACTAGACCCCTACCTAGGTATGTAATGCTTCTGATGTGTGTGGCTTTAAATGCGCACACCACACAGCGTTTAGGATGAGGTGTGTTCCAGGTTACATGTTACACGCAGCACATCCCCAAGCATGTATAGTATGGTAATGAGGGATGTAATGGTTGTATATGGACAATACATAGTTGAAATACCATCATATACACATTAACAAACACACAATAGGCAGACACACTTCAGAGAGACCTGGGCCTATCAGTGCTAGCTAACTTGTCAGTATGTCCAAAGTGTTACAGGTAGGTTGCACACAACAAATGCATAACTGGGCTGGATAGTATTATCAGTTACCTGTATGGTTAATGGTGACAGTGGTCACCATACAGTGGTAGATGGGACATGTACCGGGGGTACCATGGTGTAATGACAGTATACCCAGCACCCACACACACTGTGGATATTGTATGCACTGGAACCCATGATGACGCTCTGACATTCCCACCATCACACATTGACCAGGACTGCAATACAACCCCTGGTCCATCCCAAGAGTCGTACTACAGGGATATGCATCTAATGCACATGCCACAGGCATAGTAGGGTGATGCATTGTTATGCCTCTCCTATGGGCAGCAACATCACTATCTGTAATACTGTGTGGCAATGCATATTGTAATAGGAATATGCGGCCTTGTAATGCTGTACCCTACATATATACACACATGCACACATACACACACTTGCCAGAACTCAGTGGGTATCCCATGCCTATCAACCCATTTGTACAACAGTGTTGTGCTGGTACTACAAGGCTCAGGTAGCCTTTAGGGAGAGAAGCATAA
>NC_056739.1:1293521150-1293681150 GCF_019279795.1 Protopterus annectens
GTCATTATTGTGGATGGACAGTGTTGTGCAATGCTTGCCATTTATGTGTTCTATAGTCCATTACATGGATGGTGTCTGGGATGTGCAGATGTCCCCATATGCATGTTCTGTGACATGTGGAAGTATACCTTGGGTGTCTGGGGTATGTTGTGTAGACAGATTATCATCAGATGTGCCATTCCTGGCCTCATATGGTGAGAACTGGCAATGGACACAAGGTTGACCCTGCACCTACATTGACAGCATGATACAGGTATACCCTGGTGTCAGTGGCATCTATCCATACAGGGCATGTATATAAGGCATGGTATGTCCTTTGTGTGTTACATTTGATGGCACTACAGTTGTTGCAGGCATCCAGTGGGAACATAGTGAAGGAGCATTGTATGCAATTATGTACCTATAGTAGGGATGGGACAGGGTGCCATGCCTTCTGTAGTCTGCTGCAATCACACTATGGTTACTATTTGTGGGCAATATGCAGGGAACTACCAACATAGTGCTTGTTGTCTGGCAGAGTGTGTTTGTGTATGAGACATGGGTTGAGAGTGTTCTCTGGGTAATACAAAGGTTGCCTAAATTGTTCACCAGGCCTGGATGTCACATGTAGGGGTATGGATTGTCAACCCCAGCCTCTCTGCTGTTTGATATCTGTTATCCTTGTAAGGTGGACATTGTGACATATAATAGGCTCACCAAATAAGAAATTTGCAAAACCCACTTCACAAGGAGTCCTTTTGTTACACACTCACAGCCACCTCCATACAGGATATGAATCACACACACACACACACACACACACACACACACACACACACACACACACACACACACACACACACACACACACACACACACACCAAGTCTCACAGTTGCCATGTCTGGGATTAGAACTCTTACCTAACTAGTACATCACACTACAGTATTACGCAGTTATAGCACATGCCATGGAGATTACTGGGCTATTGCTTCCCCAAAGATGTATTTCAAAGTGAATGACATCAGCAGGCTTGGCAAAGAAGGGCAGTGGAGGTTGTAATGACTGTAAATGTCCTCAAAAGCATTGCTCCCTACACAGGCAAATAAACACACACACACAAACATCCACACCTGCCATGTCTGGGAATAGAACTCCTATCTAGCTAGTATATCACACTACAGCATTACGCAGTTATAGGACATGCCATGAAGATTACTGGGCTTCTCCTTCCCCAAAGGTGTATTTCAAAGTGAACGGCATCAGCAGGCTTGCCAAAGAAGGGCAATGGAAGTTGTAGTAATTGTGATGGCCTCAAAAGCATTGCTCCCTACACAGATAAACACACAGACATCCACACTTGCCATGTCTAGGAATAGAACTCCTACCTAACTAGTATATCACACTACAGCATTACACAGTTGTAGAATGCATCACAGAGATGACTGGGTTACTCCTTCCCCAAAGGTGTATTTCAAAGTAAATGACATCAGCAGCCTTGCCGAGGTTGGGCAATGGACAGTGTAGTTCATAGGTTCATAGGGTCATACATTGATAGTAGGCTATTGGCCCTAGGGCCTATACATGCCTAGACATGACAATTCCCTGGCTATGATTTCCTACAATATTTACTTCCCTGCACCCCTGTCTAGCAGGGTAGCTAATATGATCCCTAAGGTAAATTTCCTATCTCCCATCCAATCGTCCAGGTTCCTTTTGAAGAGGGCCAAAGAGGCACTCTGCTTGACATGTATGGGCAGTCTATTCCAGATTCTGGGGAACCTCTGAGTTAGGAACACATCCCTCCTGCATGTATTGTTCATTGTGATGACAGGATTTGGATCCCTGGAGCATGTGGCTGTGAGGGTTTGGAATTCACTAAGTGTAGCATGTCCAACAGCTGTGGGTTTGACATGGCATGGTAGGTTAAGCAGAGATCACCTCTGAGAACACAATACGTGACAAGAGTATAGCTGGATGATTTTTAGAAGGTCAGCATAGGGCATCTGGTTTAGGAATGTGGTCATTTCATGAGGTATGTCTGCAGCCTCTCTACTTGTTGCAGATGTCTTGTGAGGTACATATGTAATGGGCCATTGTAGTCTGTAGTGGGTGCACTGAGAGATAACTACAGTGGGACAATGGCCTCCTTTTCCTGGATGTAAAGCCCTTAGTGGAAGTTATGCCACATAGGTGGGTTTCCTGACTGTTGTGGTGATGTGGTTATCAAAGGTGAGACCACTGTCCACGTGTGTCCCTAAGTCTGTTATCACACTTTAGGTATTTAGTGTACTGTTACCTATGTGGTACTTCACAGGTACATGTCCCTTCCCAATGGGGATAACTATATGTTTCTTGGTATTCATCTTGAGGCCATAGCTCAGGCACCAAGCATGTCTTTCTGTAAGGCCCTTCTGTAGAATATCCACATAATGTGGGGATTCAATATTGGCTCCAAGTGTGCAGTCATCTGCAACCTTTGTTTGCCGGTGTCCCTTATTGTTGGACTGTACCTCAGAGCAGTAGATGCTAAACAAGGGCGGTGCCAGGACTGAATCCTAAAGTACTCCAACTGTCACTTGTCAGGGGCTTGGGTTGGTGTCACCTACATTTACAGTGTGGTTTCTGTCAGTACAGCAGTTGGCAGCCCATTGGGTGACATAGGGATTCATGGCCAGCTTGATAAATTTATCTATGATTCCAGACTGGGGGATGGTGTCGAAGGGCTTGGCAAGGTCCAGATAGACTGTGTGAACCACCTTACCCTTGTCCACAGCTCTGTAGATGGATTCACAGTTGTCATTCATGTTGAGGTGACATGATCAGACCTTCACAAAATCAACCTGGTTAGGGTCCAGAATTTGCAGGTTGCCAATGCCTTTGTTTTAATTTCCATGATAATACATTCCATGGCCTTGCAGATCAGGCATGTCATACTGCTGGGACTGTAGTTCCCAGGATCCAAGGTGGATCCCCCCTTGTGGACTGGGATAACTGTAGCTGTGCACCATACAGTGGGCATGAAGCCTGAGGTGTGACTATTATTAGACATGGCATGTAGGTGAGGTGCCAGATCAGCATGTAGCTCATGTACTACACAGCCCAGGATGTTGACTGGTCCCATGACTGCTGTTGTCATAGCTCTGTAGATTGTGGTTTTTACCTATGTGGCCATTACTACCAGAATATGGCAATCTATCCGTGTTGAGATAGGCAATTTGGGGGTTGGGAGGGGGTGCAGTTGGAGCTGAATCGATCTGCCAGGATATTGGCAATATCCCTGGGAGCAGTATATTTAATACTATCCTGTTGTAGCTCACAGCAGTTCTGAGCATTGCCATTTAGATTCCTCACATAGCTATGGAATGGCTTGCAGTTGTCTTTGGCATATTTGGCTATATTATGTTCGTAACTAGCTTTGGTGGATGGTATGAGGGATCTCTGCCTCTTACTGTAGCTGATAAGGGAGTATTTTGCATTCTGGAAATTCCCCTGTTTCTGCAACAGTTTCCTCCTTTTGTTGTACAGTATGTTTATGGCAGGGGACCACCACATTGGCTTCCTTTTCTTGGTGGGGAGTGTCTTGGTTCAATATTGGATGGCACAGTTCATGCACGAGTGGGTGTGCTCATACAGTGCCTTCATGCGTGATTCAGCAGTCATCCTTTCAGTTCCCATCTGTATGGGTGTCATGACGTTAGTCACGTCTGACATGTGTAGCATGACATTGGCTTTGGAAATGTGTGTTACAGAGGTTACCTTTCTGGTGTGTGCGGGAGGGATGTTGATGTTAAGGTTGATTAGCTCATGGGCAGACCTGACCACCGATGGGGTGCCCATGGGTGTGGAGCATTGCTTTCCCATGTTGGTAATGACCAGGTCTAGGATATTTGAGCTGCTGGTGGGACTATGGGTTACTTGATCCAGGGCATTTGTAATTATGACTTCCAAGAACCGTTGGGCACACATTTTGGTACACAAGTAGTTTTCCCAGTTAATGGCAGGGTAGTGTAACTCACCCAGTATTAGGGTGTTTGTTTGTATCATGATATTTCACAGTATGTTTCAAAAGCTGTAGTGGGTATCATGGGGCATGGTGGGGGATCTGTAGCAAGCTATACAATTTGGAATGCAGTCTAACCTACTGTTAGTTGCACCAGGGGTATTTCAGACACATTCTGTTGGGCAAGTAGCCTGGTGGTGTGAATATCCTTGGTGAATATGGACACTCCTCCACCTTTATTGTTTTGGTCCTGGTTTGGTGCCCAACAGGTGTGGTGAGACTTGTACCTGGTATTGCAGGGATGCTCTCTGGAGACTTGGATCAGGTCTCCGTTACTGCACAGTTATCAATGTTCTCCATTTTTAGGTGTGCATAGTGACTGTGAATGGCCAAAAAACATTGATCCTTGCACACACACACACTTTCACAATTGCCATGTCTGGGAATAGAACTCCTACCTAACTAGCATATCGCGCTACAGCATTACACAGTTATAGGACATGCCACAGGGATTACTGGGCTATTCTTTCCCCAAAGGTGTATTTCAAAGTGAATGACATTAGCAGACTTGCCAAAGAAAGGCAATGGAGGTTGTAGTGACTGTGAATGGCCTCAAAAGCATTTCTCCGTACACAGACAAACAAACACACAAACATCCATATTTGTCATGTCTGGGAATAGAACTCCTACCTAACTAGTTTATCACACTACAGCATTACACAGTTATAGGACGTGCCATGGAGTTTACTAGGCTACTCCTTCTCCAAAGGTGCATTTCAAAGTGAATGACATCAGCAGGCTTGCCAAAGCAGGGCAATGGAAGTTGTAGTGAGTGTGACTGGCCTCAAAAGCATTGCTCCCTACACAGACAAACATCCACACTTGCCACATCTGGGATTACAACTCCTACCTAAGTAGTGCATCACACTACAGCATTACACAGTTATAGAACATGCCACAGAGATTATTGGGCTACTACTTCCCCAAAGCTGTATTTCAAGGTGAAGACATCAGCAGGCTTGCCATAGTAGGGCAATAGGGAGTGCAGTGTATGTGCATGGGCCATAACCTGTTCATCTAGAGGCAGACACACAACAGTCAGGCACACACAGGTTTTTATTCCACAGGTACGTGTATACAATTGCTAGATGACTACTGACTTGTACAGTCATGTTACACAGTTAGCACAAGCACCACAGAACCTATAGTGCTGAGGGATACCAGAGGCAAATGTCTATGGTGATTGACATTTGTACATCATGTGGTTTTAGCCAACGGGATGTGTGCTGGGTGGGACAGGCCTTATGATGGGAGGTTCTTTGTCACTGTCACTTTCTTCCACACATCTATGTATGTGTATTTTTGGCCTATTATAGTGTGTTGTCCTTGGATATATATGTATATTCCTATCCAATGTGTGTGCAAAGCATGACTGGTGTGTACTGAGGAGTGTATGCACTAACATCTGCGACTGTCAGATATGTATGATCCACTGTTGTTGCCAGACATGGGCTTAATTTCTGTAAGTGTGGGAGCATGCCCAGTATGGCCTTCTGTATTGAATGTATGAATACATGCCAGGTAGATTGTACTCCAGTGCAGACTTTTGTGTTCTACACCTACAGCTAGCAAACTGTTTCTGCAGGTTATCTGTAGATTGGTTGATAATATGGGGTCAAAATGGGCAAAAGATAGTGGGTTACTGTAGGTAACTGTGTCTGTGCTGCTTCTGCTACAGGGTCCTGGTGTTAGCAGAGATATTCAGACATATGTACTGTTTTACACTGTGATGTTTTATGTCATCAAATACTGTCAGGTATACATATTTGCTTGCAGTGATTTCCTGGGGAACACAGGATGAATGCAGCTGTGTCCAGTATTGTGGTCAGCAGCCTAAATATTCTTGCACAATCATGCCATTCTGGAGGGGAAGCTGCTGGGTCTGTGTAAATGGTTCAGCACCACAGTGGTATGAGCCGCAGTGGTACAGCATTAGCATTGTTGCCTCATAGCAAGAGGTTCTCCTGTTCGATTCTTGGCTGGTGTTTCTTCTTTGTGGAGTCTGCATGTCCTCCCCACAGTCGAGTGGCCTCCGAAAGACATGCGTGAATGGGCGTGCCTTCACTGAAGGTTGGGCATCAGGCTGGCAACTCGGCACCTTAAAATCAACTATCAGTCATTAGTGGACCGGAGTTCCACTGTGGCGACCCCTAACCGAGAAAAGCCGAAAAGACAAACAACAACCTTGGTACAGTGGTGGCAGTGGATCCCATGCTTGTACATCCATCCACGTGACAGTATGGCCATATCCTGCTGTGGCCATACCTCACAGCTGTACAGATTCACACAGGTTACCCAGAGGCAGGGGTCATAATTCTGGACATTGCCCCATTCACATTGTGGTTTATGAGCATGTTTATAGCCACCCATTCTTGTGTTTGCAGCCAGGGATAGTATGTGTACATGGCTGAGTTTCGGACACACAGTCCATGCCACCCATGCTCCCACCCCACCCCCTATTATTCTATCCTCTTCCATACATTACGCAAACATTATCTGATATGTTCCCTATAGTTATCACCTCATCCCAGCAGTAATTTGGTGTTGGTCCACAGTTCATGCAGTAGGACATCGTGGACATGTTACTGTGATTTGTCCACATGGCCTTGCATTTGGGTTCTGTGGACTGTATTATGTTGTTATTATTTGGTAGTCCATGACATAACATACATTGGCAGTACGGATGAGAAACAGGCCTCTGGCAGAGGACTGTAGGCCATTTGGTAGTGATACAGGTCAGCTGTAGCAGGCCATTGCATTCTGTCACTCCTACAGTCCCAGACTGCAATACACTATATTCCCCTGGGGTGACAGGGTAGGTGTGCAAGGTGTTCATGCCAATAATTTCTCTCATTATTGATCCAGTGGTGTGGATGCTGGCAGGGTGCTGCTTACAGCTAGAGACACACCTGCATGGGACACCTGTTCTACATGCTGCATTCTTTTGTTTTTGCCATACAGAGGTGGGGTCATATTGTACCCATTCTCAACAGCAGGGATAAGACCGCAGAGGTACCTGTGGGTGGTGGTGGGTGAGCTGGGTGCATGTGTGCTATGGACATTACTTGCATCTGACTCACAGATATGCATGGGGCATTCCACTTATGCTGGCTTGTGCAGGGACATCAGCTGTTTCTCAATACTTCATTCCTATGACCTTTGAGGTTTGCTGAAGTTTGGCCAGACGACATTGGTATTCCTTACTACAAGCCCAAATAATGTGCTGCAAACCTGTATGTACAATTCCAAGGGTGTGTCCATTTGGCAGTTACATATTATACACTGTCTGTCTGGGGTATTTCCCCTGTGTACTACTTGTATGTTTGGCCCGACATTCATGCCATGTCCATCTTTCAGATGGTGACAAATATTACTTCCAAACATTTACTATGGCTTACTGCTGGATTGTGTTTTGCTGGACAGCATTGTGTTTGGCACTGCAGTATGAGAACTTGGCCCTGTCATTGGCAGTACTGGGCAATGGCCACCAGGAGAAACCTCACCATGCATACATACTGACCACTCTCACACAATATATGACACACACCAACCTAACACACACAGACCTACATATTGTACACATGCTACAATCTATCCTGCTACCTTGGCCAGCTCAGGTAATCTGTGCTCCACTGTTATTATACCTACACATACATATTACTACATTTCTACATAGGATAGGGGGGAGTCTACCTGATTGTTACTACATTTCTATATAGGATTGGGGAGCACACCTGACTGTTACTACATTTCTACATAGGATGGGGGGGCACACCTGACTGTTACTGCATTTCTACATAGGAATGGGGGGGGCACACCTGACTGTTACTCCATTTCTACATAGGATTGGGGGGCACACCTGACTGTTACTACATTTCTACATGGGATTGGGGGGGCACACTTGACTGTTGCTACAGTTCTACATAGGATTGGGGGGCACACCTGACACTTGTACACATTTTCTATGACTGTACTGGTATTTCAGGTACTCCATTTCATTCTGTATTCTAACCTATCATGCTGATTAAAGGCATATCAGTGTACTACAGGTCTTAGGTTTGATTGACCTACATTTCAGTTTCTGAATTCTTACCCTTCAGAACTAACATTCCACTGCCTGACCTGTTGTAGCCTATCTGTGTAGGTCTGGGGGGGGGGGTGTTCTCCATTGCTATCAATCAGAGGCCTTAGCACAGCCTTTGTTTGTGTTTGTCTATGCCTGTCCTGCTGGCTGAGACTGTTGTTGGGTATGTGAGCCTCCCTAACTGGCACGTGTGGGTCCTATGGACATACATGCAGCCCAGCACATTTCCTGCAGTGTGTTTTGTCACCTTGTCTAGTACTGGCTGCTGTAGTGACACCAGTATTTGTTACAGTTCTCATGCTGCCACTATAGGTGTCTACTATCTGCTGGTATCCCATTCGGCCACCAGATTCCCTTGCATGCTCACATCTATACCATAGATATAAGTAACAACTTATACTACTCCATTCAGCAATTGGTACGAAGAGAGACTTACCTTGTGGCTGTGCCAGTATTGAGGATGGTGCTGGGGGGCTGACTATGTCAGATGCACATAGTATACTCCCTATACATGGTTAAGCACAGGTAGTGTCATGTTTGGCATCCCCTTTACTGTATGTGCGAGTCAGAGGGAGGTGTCATTCCCTTGGTCCCTACAGTGTCAGTGTATGTGCTATGCGTTGCCTCTTTGCCACGGCATGGGCATACTGGGCACCTCTCCTTCTGCCTACTGGGGCAGGCTCAGGTTGTTCCTCCTCCGAGTCACTCTGTGCCTGTGCAGGCCTTGGCAATGTTGGGGGGCTGTATAGCCCTGCCCCATGCTGTCCATGCTGCAGCTGTTTCTGCAGGATCATATTGTGTAGCATGGCACATAGGATGATAATTTGGGTACATGTAGCTGGTGAGTACTGCAAGGTTCCACCGGATGTGTCCAGGCACCGGAACTGTGACTTAAGCATCCCAAACACATGCTATATTATGATTCTGGTCTGTGCGTGTGCCTCATTATGGAGTTCTTGTTCAGGCATGTGTGCATTTCTGATGGGTGACATCAGCCACGGCTCCAGTGCATACCCAGCATCCCCCACTAGGTGACCGTAAGGGATGTCCCCAGTGGCAAATCTCTGGTACAGCTGCATCAGATGTCAGATGTGGGAGTCATGATAGCTTCCAGGGCAGCCAGCACACACATTCATTATAATGCCCTAGGCATCTCACATGACCTGGCAGTTGATGGAGGGGAAGCCCTTGCAGTTGATGTAGACCCTACCCCGCTCCCCGGGTGGCGCTTTGATGCATATGTGTGTGCAGTATATAGCACCCACTACCTCAGGGTATATACTATTTAGTAGAAGAGATGCATATTGCTGGCCAATGCCTCATGGGTGTTGTGGAAATATACGTGCTCACTGGCATGTGCTGATATGGCATCCAGGAACTGGTGGAGTACCCTAGATGCTGATGCCTGTGAGATCCCCATGATATCCCCAGTTGGCCTTTGGAAGGTACCTGTGGCTAGTATTCTTAGGCCTACATATACCTTGGTATCCACTGGGATGGGTTCCCCTCTGTTAGTTCTGTGTGTGAAGTGTGGCTGGCACAGCCCAACAATTTGCTGTAGGAGGTCCCTGTCCACCCTATAGCGCTCCACTATCTCCAGCTTATGTAGCTCCTGGTAGGTTACCCTGGGTCTGTACACTCTTCTCCTTCTCCTCACTGTGGGTTGGTCATCAGCATTCTCATCCTCACCACCCTCTGCCTCTTCCACATGTTGATTTATGATAGCTGCTGCAGCCCCTATCATTTTGTTGCTTTTGTTTGGTAAAATTTCCCCTCTTGTGTACACCGGTTGTGTGGAGTATGTGGGAAAAACCAAAGGGAAAGATGTTTGCATAGTTTATAGTGGTGTGCTGAGATGGGCTGGTCTGCTGCCTGTGTAACTGGCTGATTCTGATACATTTCACTTGCCAGCTATGCTAGTTCTCCTTGATAACCTTCCTACTGCTGTTTTCCCTTCCCATTGCCTTCCTGTTTAAGCCCAGGGGTGCACTGCACAAACACAGTGCTCAGATGTGCACAGAGCTGCTATTTCCTGATTACTTTTTTTTTCCTTTAAAACCCGGTGTGTGATGCGCACACCTGCTTAGGTAATGTAAAGAGTGCTAGGCAGTCTCAGACACACCCCCTTGCTTAGCTCTGCTAACTTCAGGGCAAACCCGAGCTACAGGGCTCCAATAGGCTTACAGTATGCCTGACACACCCCTCTATGATGTCAGCTAGCTCTTAGGCTTGTACCATGCTCTTTCTGTACCTACACAGTTGGGTGCAGGCTAGCCATGAGGGAGAAACTGGGATTCAGTATCATTCCCCTCATTTGCATAGGATTGCCTGCTAATGCATAGTTACAAGTCCCACACTGATCCTTCCCCCCTTAGCAACCACTATTCACTGGCCATGTTGTCTTCTGACTGCCATTGAGTATAATGGCAAAATAGTGATTTTTGATACAAAGCTTATTTCAGTTTTTTTTTTTTATTTTCGGCCTGATCCTGTTTGTGTGCCACTGCCCTATGCTTAAACAGCTGAAATCAGCTAAAAAAAAGCTATTTTTTTATTTTGGCAACTGTTTTCCATGCCAATGGCCATATATTTGGCCTTTGGCATGCTTTCAACATAATATACACCCTTTATTTGGAGCTGTCATGGCTCCGTTTTGTAGTTTGCAGAAATGTACTTTGTTACTAACCGAGTACATTTCTGCAGACTACGCTAGTCCTGCACGGCCAGCTGCCAGCTTCCTGGATTGCGAATTCACCTCATTTTCATGGTTTTCATCTGCAAATGGGGTAATTTGCACACAGGAGCTGTGTCTGTGCAGGAATAGTGCAGGAGCATTCGTGCACTTCCCTGGAGCTTATTCCTGGATCGCATGGCGGCGAAATTGCCTCCAGCAGCTCCTCAACTATTCCTGCATGCCGTGCAGAGCTTGCTGAATACAGAGGATTATCAGATCACAAATCTTGTGAAAATTTTAAATGCAATAAAACCAGTAAAACTTCCTTTCAAGTGCTAGCATGGCTCCTGCAAAGAGAACACTCCTATATGTAGCTCATTGATAGAGTGTGCTAGATGACTTGAATTTTTATATAAACAATTTCTGACAAATTTTAATCTAACTAAACATGGCTTTAGAAATCCAATGGTATTCATATGTTTGTGTGTGTGTGTGTGTGTGTGTGTGTGTGTGTGTGTGTGTGTGTGTGTGTGTGTGTGTGTGTGTGTGTGTGTGTGTGTGTGTGTGTGTGTGTGTGTGTGTGTGTGTGTGTGTGTGTGTGTGTGTGTGTCTGTATGTGTTCCCCTAACGTCAGTCAACACATTCAAGAATTAGTCACAAGTCATAATTTTACAGGTCCAAAAACATAACTGAGTAACCACATAAACTACTTTTTACAGGAGACAAATCTCCCTGTATCCCCCACATGATGGGGGATTGGCCCCCTCACACCCAAGTTATATATACCAATTCTTGATAACACTATAGTCAAGGAAAGTAAGAAAAAATGAGAAAAAACACTGGAAGTACACCACCCGCTTATACAATCTAAGTTACCTGAATTCAACAAAATATATTTAACAAAGCTGCAGAAAAGCTGCATATATGATATGCTGTGATGAAATGAAGGCATGCTATGTGTGTGTGTGTGTGTGTGTGTGTGTGTGTGTGTGTGTGGGGCGCTTCTATGTGACAAACACACACTATCTGTATCATCAGTTAACCATACTTGTCTTCATGGCGCACAGGGAGGGAGTCCTGATTGTGACTCAGGCAACCTGGGTTCAGTTAATGAGTTCAACCCTTGAGGATCAAACTACTGGAGAAACACCATGGTGTTTTACTGGCTCACCTATCCTGGGAGAGGTGAAACTATCATAAGCATGGATGGCAGGCCCAGTGGTGATACCAGTGTATATGTCCCCTGCTTACAAAACATCAGGGGCATGCATTTGTAGCTTCTCTGAACCACTGCTCTTATAAGGTAATTCTTGTGAACCATTTATTTTTTAAAGAAGAGATCATACACAACACATCTGCCTGTTAAATGAGTAGCAACATACAATGTATTAGCACTCTACATTATACAGTACTAATATGTTCTGTGTTCTTACCGTGATAAGGAAAAGTGCACTGATTGTATGAATTTTAACTTTTATCAGAACTGAAATAATAATGTTCTGTGAATAAAAAAAGCTTCCAATCCCCCCAAACTGTATTCGCCACTTTGACTACAAGATATTTGTATAATTCCAAGATGTTTATACAATTTTAAAAGATTAGTGAGCTTGCAGAAATATACACTTAACTTGATTCTAAAACAATTTTTAATAAACATAATTTACACTTAAAATAAATCTTATTTATAAAACAGTACTTTCTGATAAACATAATTTACGCTTAAAATCTTATTTATAAAATAATGTTGTAAAAGTAATAACAGTAAATTGTTTTAAGTTCATAAGATGACATCTCTGTAAACATTTGCACTCTTCCACCCCAGAAAGGCATACTAATCAGTTTAACAGGTGTCTAACCACTGGCAACATGGGAAAGCATAACAATTGATAAATGGCTTTGCTTTCCGTTGAATTTAGCATTAAAAATACCTGTGATCTATACCAGACAAATTTTATTATCAATAAAGCTACTCAGTTAAGTGGAATGCTCTGATAATGGCAAGTTAACTCAAAGATGAAAAATTAGTTCATTAATAATTTTGATAATCAATCTATTTCAGTCAAATGTTTGGCTACTGTGACAAAAGGGGAAACTGCCAGCCCAGCTATCTGGAATTTTGCAACTAATTATATGTCAGTTGTGAACACCATCATGATTAATATAAGATGATTGTGTTACAAATTTATTAGAACTGTATGTTATGAGTATATCAAACTGCTGGTAAAGAAGTATGTGTTTAAAAGGTTTTTGCAAAGTGCTGTTTGAAATGTAAACACAGTGTGCCCTACTGGAATAGAACAGAAATGTACATGTACTATTGTAGCTGCTTAAATATATATAGTTTTACAAGGGAAACTGTAATACAGGAGGTTAACTTCAGAAAAATAGCTGAATTAAATTACTTTATGACTACACAATAAAAGATGGTATCTTTCAGTTTTCATTGCAGCTACAGACACAGAGTCTATGCTGAGAAGCTTTCTGTATTGTTCTTCAGAGTGAACTAATTACTACATCTGAAAGTATGAAGGAATGCAATTGTTTTATGGCTTCCAACATCTGCCAAAGATCTGAGGTCTATGTATTTTCACCGGTAGATGCTAAATACTACCAGCTTCCAGCAGTGGGGGTTTCATCTGAGACAGAGTCAGATGACAAGAAATGACATTATTCTGCAAGTTTTTCCAGCAGTAATATTTGAGATATTAATTTGAGAAGTCTCTGAGAGAGAGACAGTGCATTCTGTATTCTGTCTCGGACCTGACAACAACAGGAACCATTCACCATACATCTGCTATGCTCTGATGAAGTAAGTTACTGGGGAATAGTATAATTCTCTTAGATATAGTTAGGAATATAGTGAAGCTTAGTTTAGATATTTTTCTTTATTTATTTGAGACTGTTCTACAATGTTGTTTTAAATATTCCCTGTGATTTTGAACTCTGTAGTCACTGTGAATATATACTGAATATGTTCTTGTTCTTTTATTATTAAATATATTTAAACCTTTCACGGTGGCTAATCTGTCTAGAGATATTAAAATTTTGAGAGTACTTGCTTATTTATTTGGTGACACTATGTGGGCCACTCCTAATAGCCTTGCTCTTGGTCAAACTGCCATTTCTATTAATATTAATATTACACAGTAAGGTTGGAAATCCTTTGTTAAGGGCCTTAAAGTAGCTGATAAAGAATCAGCTGGTGGTAGTGATAACCTTACAGTGTGGGCAAAAGGGGGCATAGCTAGTAAGCTTGCACCAGACTTTCCCAGGTGTGTGTGTGTGCATATTTGTGTTGTGATCGTCTGTGTGTGTGTGTGTGTGTGTGTGTGTGTGTGTTTGTGTGTTTGTGTGTAAATCAAACATCAAGGATTGTGTGTGTCAGCTACTTGGGCAAGGATATGAAGCATTAGTTAGGAAGAGAGGGTGCTGGAGGTCTTCGCTTGGCCACTCAGCTGAGATCTCAACTCTATAGTTGTGCCAGTGGGGAGTCTTACTGAAGATCTGGAAAAAGAGGGTGAAACCAGCCCTGGACTGACTGTGGTCTCTGTATGCTCTCAAGGGAAATTGCACTTGATGCAGAGAGCTGCATCTGGAAATACTGTGTGTGTACTGGTCATCCTTTCAATGAACATCCCCCACTGGTGCCAGTGGTGAGGACTGAGGCTCCTTGATTACTGGTAGGTCATCACAGCTACCACTCAGCTGCAAGGTTTGGCTCTACAAAACTGTTATTCATGATTCATGACTACAGAATATAACATTCTTAAAGGCTATTGCGTTCTTGTAAGCCATGCTGATGTGGTATGATTCCATATAAATGGTTTCAAATAGCAGCAAATTATTTTCCTTTGTGTTTAATTGCTCCTTAAAATTTCCACTGTGTTGTCTTGGGGTGGCAAGGCATATATACAGTAGAGAGTCAATTATCCAAATGTCAATTATCAGAATGGTCAATTATCAGAACCAGCCTTCCAAAGTTTTCGGGTAGGAAACATCATAACGTCTAAATATGTAAACATTATACGTATTTGCCTGAGCGTGTTTTTTGAGCTTGTAGCCAGCTTGTGTGTAAAAAATATTCTTTTTTGTCCATTGAAATCACTGAATGGTTGAAAAGTGTATTCCTGCATGCAGAAAAAAACAAGATTTTAGAAATGTTTTTATCCAGTTCAACTGTATCAGTGGTGGCTCATGATATCAGACTGCAAGACTGCAGCCCCCCCCCCCCCAGCTGTGAACCACAATGGTACAGTCCTGCAGTCCTCCAAATCTTCCATGCAAAGTTAATCTGGATTGCTGCCTTACCAGTCCGGATTCAAGAAGAAGGAAGCAGACTGCTGGTTCCCCAGAAGTCTATGCGGTGCAAACCGCATAGACTGGAAGGGGATCAGACTGCAGAGTCAGCAGTCTTGGACCACTCCAGGAAAGAGCCGCAAAACCTGAAGTATACATTTCAGCGTGGATTAGCTAGTTGCAGGGATGGAAAAGCTTCTGCAGGAAGATTTGGATTAGCTTGTTGCAGGTTGATTTGCAAACACAGGGAAAGCTGCTGCAGGAAGATTTGTCAGGTACTGTGTGTGGCTACCTTACTGTTCATTCACAAACACAGGGAAGATTTGGATTAGCTTGTTGCAGGTTCATCTTGGTCACTTACTGTTCATTCGCAAACACAGGAAAAGCTGCTGCAGGAAGGTGTGTGTGTGTGTAATGCCCCACTCAGTGAATACTGGCGGCTAGAGAGAATGCAGGATACCTGCTGGTGGTGCTGGAACCCTGTACCATTGCTGCAGGTAACAAGAGCCTGAATTCCCTACCCACCACCATTTGTGAAATGTTTGGAGATTTTTGCCTCATATTTTGTTCTGTTCCTTGTAAAATCTGTGGTTTCCGAGTGTTTAATCCCTTAAATAGTTGATGGTGCAGTGGTAGCATTGTTGCCTCACAGCTAGATGTTCTCTGGTTTGATTCTTGGTTGGGGTGCCTTCTGTGTGGAGTCTGCATGTCCTATTTGTGTTTGTGTGGGTTTGCTCTGGTGTCCTGACATGTATCTGCACTATTTCTCCCTGGGCCTCTACTGAAAATTGGCTTTTGTTCTAAGTCAGACTTTTCTGGTTAATAAATGTTAAATAAATAAAATTGACAGGCATTTGAATTTCAGACTTCATATTCTTCAGAAAGTACATAGTAACACAAAACCTTTTATTCTGGCAATTTTCTAAGTTTATGAGATGAATATTTGAAATTTGTCCCTATTTTTGGAACTGTATTC
Source organism: Protopterus annectens (assembly GCF_019279795.1). Lineage (NCBI taxonomy): Eukaryota > Metazoa > Chordata > Ceratodontiformes > Protopteridae > Protopterus > Protopterus annectens. The sequence goes on from NC_056739.1 coordinate 1,293,537,221, forward strand.
CCCCATTATTGGCTTTGTCCAGGTTTTTTGTGCTACAGTTGAGAGCTATGGTGAGAACTGAATTCACTGAATATGTTTGAGGGCTGTATTCCACCATTACTGGCTTTGTCTAGGTGTTTTGTGCTAAGAGGTTGACAGCTATGGTGCAGCAACCTCTTCATTAGTTACAGATCTTTTTAATGTGGAAATATTTAGATGACTTTTACTTCTGCAGAGATTGTGTATATTTACTGATACTGGTGAACTGTAGAAGTTTGAGTAGTCTTTTTTATTATTATTTATTTTTTATTTATTTTATTTTATTTTACATTTGTTTACCGGGGTAGTCTGACTGGACACAGGTCCGTTTTCAGCGGAGGCCCGGGGAGAAAAGCTCCACAAATAATTACTTTACATTCTCTTGGTTAACATTACCAGTAAGACAGAACCTTAGTTAACATTAGTATGATATAAGACAGTATTCATGGAGACAGTTACAAAGTTAGTTACATTACAATAGTAATATTTGCAGATAGTTACAAAGTTAGTTACATTACAATAGTAATATTTGCAAGGTACAGGATATTTTGGCTCAGAGTACAGTATGTTTGTTGAATATGGATAAAAACAGTAGTTTAATATGAGATTTGTAGAAGTATTTGCTAAAATTGGTGCAAAAAGGGGTAAGATGGTAGAGCATAATTGGTGTTATAGCTTTGTGTCACTAAGCTATTAGTGGTTGAGGACAATGGTGTTTGTTTAAGTGAGTACTAATAGTCGTGACTTGTTTGGTCTAGCCTGGGGGAAGACATGGACATTGCCAGTTTTGCATAAAATGTGATTTGATGTTTTCTTTGAAGAGGGAAGGTGAGTATATTGAGGTTAGGTGATTGGGTAGGAGGTTCCAGGTTTTAGCAATACAGCAGGCGCAGAGGGATTTGCCAGCTTCATTTTTGTGCTTGGTGACCTTTATGTGGTTTTGTTGTGTTGATCTTAGGTTTCTGGAGGGAGTATAGTGTTGAATTAATTGCTGCAAGGCTGGGGTTTTCATAGGAAGGTAGTAAAGCTTATGGACAGTGGTGAGTTGGTTGAGTAGAAGGATTTAGGGTAATTCAAGCCAGTTGAGTTGCTTGAGGGATTGGCAGTGATGGGACCTATATGTGGCTTCATTAGCAAATTTGGCAATTTTGTTGTAGCATGATTCAATTTTTGAAAGTTCTGCTTGGTGAAGGTTTGTTAAGATTGAGGAGGCATACAGATGTATAGATAACAGATGAGTTCTGGCTATGGTGGCTTTTGTGTGTCTGGTCATGTAGTTGTGGTTTCTATAAAGGAGTCTGATCTTTTTATTGACTTTCTTAATTGTTTGAGAGATATGGATGTCATATTTAAGTTTATTATCAATTACTACTCCTAACAGCCTGGTGTGAGGTGTAGGTGTAATGGTAGTGTTGTTTTTGGATATTATTGAAAAGTTATTGTTTATGGGGGGATCTACTTGGGCTAAAAAGAATAAGTTGAGTTTTCTTTGGGTTAAGTAACAATTTGATGTTTGTGAACCATTCTTCGGCAAGGGTAAAGTTATTTTGTGTTATAATTTGGAGTTCATCAAGGGTGCTAGCAGCACTTATTATAGTGGTATCATCTGCGCATTGGACTATTGAGGTGGAGGATAGGGATGGTGCTATGTCATTAGTAAATAATGAGAATAATAGTGGGCCAAGGATGGATCCTTGTGGTACACCAATGGTTATTGGGAGTAGGGGCGACAGTTGGTTTACCCAGAGAACAGCTTGTTGTCGGTTAGATAAATAGCTACTGAACCAGGATAAGGTGGAAGAGTTTATGTTAAAAGTGGCAAGTTTTTCTAGTAGTAAACTGTGGTTCACCATGTCAAAGGCTTTTGATAGGTCCAGGAATACTGAGGATACAAACAGGCTGTTGTTTCTGTGGGTATTAATATTATTTGAGAAGGATAGCAATGCTGTGGTAGTACTGTGTGATGGTCTGAATCCATGTTGGGATTGTGATAATAGATTGTTGTGAAGCAGAAATTTCATTAGTTGTGAGTGGACTACTCTCTCTAGAAATTATGTGTATTATCATCTGAGTTGGAGGCTGTGGGGGTTGTAGTTGATGTTGTGTGAGAGCTAGTTGTCTGGGTATTGGCTAGGGCTTGGATGGTTTCAGTAAAGTATTTGTTAAAGTGGGTGGAGATGTTATGTAAATTGTTTGGTAGTATAGGGGCAGGAGTGGTAGGTTTTTCAGGGTGTAATAGGTTGTTAATTGATGCCCAACATTTTTCAGGGTTGTGAGAGTGTTTTTCCTGTAGTTTTTTATAGTATGTAGTTTTGTCAATTTGTATGTGTTTTTTGGCTTGATTCCATAGTTCATGATATTTTTGTTTTAGACTTGGGGTTTTGTGTTTATGGAATTGCAGCCAGGCTTTGTCTCTTTCTTTCATTAGAGATCTGGTGTCTTTAGATAGCCATGGTGCAAGGTTGGTTTTAATTCTAGTGGTTCTAGGTGGAGCATGGGAGTCTAGGATGTTCAGAAAGGTTGTGTTGAAGTATTCTACAGCTTCATCTAGTGGTGAGTATTTTAGCGGAGTCCATATACATGATTTGAGTGAATTTATCAAGTTTTGAGCTATAAAGTACTTTTTGTTTCTTATGACCCTGATAGCTGGTTGTTTATTTATTTGGGGTCGATTCCTAATTAGGTATGTTGGCTGATGATCACTAAGGCTGTCAGGGAGATATCCTGAGAGATGGACTTGAGTGGGGTTGGATACTAGTATCCAGTCTAGGATTGATTGTCGCTTTGAGGTTTTGTCTATTCTTGTAGGGCTATTAATAATTTGGGTAAAACCATGGAGGTTTATATGGGTGGTGGGGTTGTGATTGTTACAGTCAAGCCAGTCTATGTTAAAGTCACCTGCCAGAATGGTTTCCTGTGGATGAATGATTTTCATCCAATTTAGTAGGTTTTCGAGTTCATTATTGTTGTTGCCTGGTGGTATATAGCCTCCAGCTAATAAGATTTGTTTATTGGGGTTAAGTTTGAGTGTAGCTAATATTAGTTCTATATTTTGGATTTCTAGAGTGTTGTATTCAATTTGTTCTATTGAGAGGTGGCTTTGGAAAAGGATGGCTACACCCCCTCCTTTTTTGCTTGGCCTATCTTTGCGTATGATATTATAGCCAGGGGCAGTTATTTCATTACTGTGGTGGATGGGCTTAAGCCAAGTTTCAGTGAGTACTACGATGTCGGGTTTGTGTAATGCTAGTAGGGCATGTAGATCATGTGTCTTGTTGAGAATGCTTCTTATATTAATGTTTAGAAGGAGTAGGGATGAGTTAGGCCGGATATATATTGGATTGGGGTTAGTTGGGTAAGAGCTATTGCAGGTGGTGGGACCTGGATTTGGGTGAATGTCACCACAGCATGAGAGTTTTTGCAGTATGTGGATGAAGAGTTTGTTTAGTTTGTGAGTTAATTTGGTTATTTTATTGTGTGAGTTGGTTTGGAGTTTATAGGTATTAATCCCATAAATATAAGAAGGTGATGTAGAGGGGTAGAGGTCACTTAGAGGTATTTGTGAAGATATAATAATGGAGGTGGTTGTAGTTGAGTCAGTTTGCCATGGTGGTAGAGGGCTGATATACAGATGTGTGTGATAGGATGAGCACAGGGATAGGAGGAAGAGAGAGGAGAGGCCTACTGAGTGTAATAGGGTAAGTGGAAGGTGTTTGGTTTAATTTTGGACCATATTGTTCAGTTGTGAAGGTGGGTTATGGACTAGGATTGGGCTAAGATATGGTAGAGGTTGAGTTTGAACAATGGGGTGTGTTCTATAATATGGAAGTGTAAGGATGGAGTTAGATTGTAGGGTGTGGTGTCAATTTGAATTTTGTAGAGAAGGATGTGATTGGCTGTAATACTGTGAGGGGTGGGTTGTGTGGAGATGGATGGGATGTACTAATGTGAGGGGTAACTAACTGTACTATGTGATAGGATAGTTGTGTTGGGGGAGTGGTTAGGTGTGTGGTGTGTACCTATAAATGTAATTGATGTGGGGGTGGGTGGGAATGGGGTTAGGGTAGGGGAGCGAAGTGAGCCCAAGCATAGTGAGGGCAAACAGAGCGGGGACAAACCGAGCCAGTCCCGCGTTAGCAAAAACAATCAGTTCCACAGGTAAGTGTGTTATTAATGTAGCTTTGTGGAAATGCTGTTGGTCAATTAATTTAAGTGTAGAGTACCCTAGTTCAATGGGGTTTGTTAGCTGCTCTGACAGTTTCTCGACTATGTCTTAGAGAGTTATGACTATATCTAGTGAGAAGTGTTTTACTTTTTTCCCCTTTAGTTTAAGATTCTGATTCCCCGTTTACAAGGGGGCAGCTAGGAGAGAGGGTTAGCTGGACTATACTGCCATCTTGTGGATAAAGAGAGACAGCACACTCTCTAGTGGAGGGTGAGTAGATAGTTATATGAGGGCTAGGTTTTTTAGGGGGATGGATGGTCCAGGCGGTGTGCAAGCCAGTTAGTTAACAGTTTCAGGGGAGAAATACAGTTCTACTACAATAGGGTGACGTACTTTTTGTTAAAAACACTTGACAATTGGAGGTCTTGTTTTGGTTGGAGGGTTGAACAGCTGCGCCACTATCTTTGGGACTTAGGAGTAGCAGAGGGCAGCATCTTTCCTAGGTAGTCTAGCTGTAAAAGGAGGAAAGGAACATGTGAGACACTGACTACAGGATTGCGGCACAGAGAAGAAAGGTGTTAACCGTAGTGGTGTAGGTGCAGTAGAACAAGATATAGGTACTGACGGTGGAGGTAAGAGGTGGCTGAAAGTGCTAGTAATAGTAAAGATGGGGGGAGAGTTAGGTAAAAAGGTTCTTAAGATAAGAGAGGTGTGTGTAAAGTAGGGCCTATTAGGAAGTAACAGTGAGGGGGGGAGATATGATTATTACAGTAATAACTATACAGCTATCGTAAAACACATTGCATTTTAAATTGCTGTAAGCCTCTACAATTGGGAGTACCCAGCAGTTAGGAATTAGTGGCAGTTGCAGTATATAAGCTTAAAACGTCTACACATGGATGTACCCAGCAGTGGAAAGTTAGCAGCAGATGCTCTATACTTTTCTATAAAGCTTAAAAATGTCATATAATTTAGTCAATAATCGACAGATGCTCTAAAAATGCATACAATGTTTCATGTTCACTAAACAATTACTAATATATTTGACTAACAACTATTTCTACAATGCTCTATAACACATAGAATATTACAATACCCTAAACATTAAATTATAGTAGAGACTGAGAGCAGTTTCTAATGTAAGACTAAAATAAACAGTACCTATCCTTTAACACAAGCATTCATCCTGATGTCAACCCTTGTGTGGGTATTAGAAAGCAGTGTGACTATAAATCCAAATGCGTGTGTTATTTGTGAGCGGCCTGGTTACCAAGTGGGTCTAGGAGGCAAACATGGCACGCACAAGTCGATGTCGCCACCTTCTTTAAGGGTTTAATACCTCAAATGGGGTTTTTCAACAATACAGGAGATATTTAGGGCTGGGAAAATGTGAAGATTGTGTGGAGCTATGCATGAGGTAGTTACTATATCCCCTTCTGGGACGGGTATCTGGCAGTCTAGGTTTATCCCCTCTGGGTTTGATTATATAGCGACTGGGTGCGCAGAGACTTAGACAGCACTCTGGCAACACACAGGGGAATCACTTTGGTGTCAGTGTGAACATGAACCAGTACCCAACTTTGAGCAGACCAGAGGTGCAAGCTTTAGTCTGCCACACTCATCAGTGTACGAGTGTTTGTCAAATCTCTTGTTACTGGCGCATTGGCTTTGCCACTCTACATAGGATACAAGTGTTGTGTGAAAGGGTGGCTTCCAACCATATCTGCATGTAATTGCGGACTATCAGGAGTGTAGAACGGTGGTTTCCATACACAGAGCTGTAGGGTACTGTGTAATTGCCAGGATTTAAACCTTTCACGCTGTTAAAAGCCTATTAGTATGCCTATCGGGAATACCAGCAGCGGGAAATGCACGGTAACAGTAGTAACTTGTTAATATTAATTGGTGGGGTTAGAGCGCCTCCACGCTGGTAAGAGCTTGTTAATATGCTTATCCTGAGCATAAGCGACGTGCAGTGCACGGCAATAACAATCTCTTGAATAAAAATAAACAGACAGACAAGGTAAACCTTTCCATGCTGCTAGAAGCCTTTCAGTATGCTTATCATGAATACCAGCAGTGGGAAACACATGGCAACAGTAGCTAGTCGATAATATAAAATTACCAGGGTTAGAGCACTTCAACTCTGGGAAATGCTTGTCAATATCCCCTTCATCAGCACAAGCTTGTGCAATGCACGGCAACAGCAATTACTTGATAATGTACAAACAGACACAGTAATAACAGTTCAGGCTGTGAAAATCCTGAGCAAAAATGTATGCTAAACCTCTGTAACAATAGCAACTAGGTATTATACAATAAACAGGCTACAAGCTTTGGAATTAGTGCAAGTAAAGTAATTGAATGTATCCAAAGACTACTTACAAAGTATAAACAAAACAAACGGACTAAAAACACAGAAGAACATTACAAGAGAAATACAGCTTAATGGATGAAGGATACGGTGCAGCTGGTACAAATTAGTTCTTTTCGTGAAATAACTAAAACGAACTTCCAGAGAAACAAGACACTTGCCCCCCCCAGCACATGTCATAAAATTCATGAAACATAATATGATGTCATGAAGTAAAAAATCATAATTATTTCATATATATAAAAAAATAAAAAAAAATGAAAAAATCTTGATATTTAAAAATATTAAAATGTTTGATATTATAAAAAATTTATTATTAAAAATAAAAATATTTCAAAAAGAACAGTTTATGTGGTATTAGTGTTTTGTGTCTCCTGTAGCTATGTTTATGTGTCCGGTGAATGTGTAGAAGAATTTGATGTGGTAAAATATTAACATACACTAGAAGAATTTACTAATAAACAGAAAAAAATAATGCAAAACGCACTTGCATAATACAATTTGAAAAAAATCTAATTTTTTTTTGAATTTTTTTTTTTGTAGAAAAGAAAATCATTCATCAGAAAAAAATGTCAATAGCAATAAAAAAATTAGGCAACTAGGAGGAGGGGCAGACCACTATCCCAGGCCTCAACGAGGTAATCAACATCAAATGTTTAATCAACATCAAATAAATTGTCTGAATGTACAGATTGTCTGAATGATGTACAATAGCACAAATATATTAAGGGACAATTTATTTTTTTTATATCATTATTTTGCAAGTTTTTTTTTATAACTGGCACTTTCCACACAAGTTAGTTTATATTTATATATTTATATAGTTTTTAACTTTTTTTTTTTTTAGTAATTTCATAACAGATAATATTTCAGTAATGTAAATGTAATGTATATTCACATGTATTCACAACACATAGATCACATAGTTGTTTACGTATGTTATGATGTAAATCAAAAATGGTTCAAGTTGCTTTCTTTTTACATAAGATAAAGTTTGATACATATATTCAATTGGATAAGAATATAAGATAATATAATATATAATAATATTTAAATTTTTAAGATGTTTTTTTGTATTATTATATATTATATTTTTTCATTTTTTTTTTTTGTATATATATATATATATATTATGGAATGGAGAATCACATCATATCTCAATCTGTTTTCAGGGTTTATAAGACATGCTGGGAGGGCACACATTTCTTTGTTTCTGAAGAAGTTCACGTTTTTAAATAAAGTGAAAGAAAGCGCTAATTTGTACCAGCCTCTATTGTATCCTTCATCCACTAAGCTGTGTTCAATTTCCTACTTACAAAGTATATAACTTACTGGCAGGCACTGACTGCAGAGACCAGGGAGGGAACCAAGTTGGGTTTCCTGGGACTGAGAAAATGGCGCCACAAGTGTGGCCTTATATTTATAGGTTCCTAAGAGGGAGGGGGAGGATAAATATGTAGTGGAGGGGGAGGTGATTTACCGGGTACTCAGTATACCGAGCTTTTATGATGGAATGTTCTCAATTGGGGAGTTTTGTCATTATTGGTGCGTGCATTTTGTTTCATTGTTTACTGAAAAAATTTTCAAAACAATAAATTTAATGCGCCCTCTAACAACTGTACTGTATTATACAAGGAATATAATTTAATACAATCAGAAAGGTGCATCACAGAACACATGTGCAAGGGGCCTATCATTTGAAAATAGCCCAAAGTTAATCTTTATCTGCCACTAGCCAAATGTATTTTCTTTAAATGTGGGTTTCAATGCTGTTTCAATGAATGTGAGTTTCAAGGGCAGAGAGTTTTAATGCTAAGTCTGTTTTCATTGTGAGACTACATTGCTTTGTTTAGCAAATGTCTTAGTGTTTGTGCTGTAAAATGCAAAATAAAACTTTCAAATGAAGTCCAAATCATCATAGACGTAAAGCAGTATGCACATTAGTGTTTATGGGAAATGGGGTGAAATAGCCAAGTAATGGGACATTGGAATGGCTGCAGGGGGAGGCTCCATTCGACCATGATTTTGTGAGGGGGAATGGTGGCAAACTCAAAGACAGCCTCGGCTGAACTATACCTCTCAACTGTCCAGATTTTCACAGAATTAATGGATTTTTGCTTATTTTTGGTTTGTTCCTCATAAAACTTGTGGTTTTCTAGCAAATCATTTAGGACTTAAGTCACTAAACAATGAAACAACTAGATAACCACAGCAAAGTACTCCAAAGACAAAAAACAATGCTACCAAATCACTTGACGTCAGAAAAGCACAAAACACTTTGTCATAAGCTTTCATCCACTTTAATGATCGTGAACTTCATCAGAATGATCATCTACCCCATTAAACTTCTTTTTATCACTTGTTACATAGTCACGTTACAAATCAATTAACTTTTAAAATGACAATACTAAAAAGTTAATAAATAAAACATAAAACATATCTGTGTATGTATTGATATACATGAATGTATATACATGTGTATATATGTGTACATTAATAAACTTTAAAAATTTTTTGTCCCTTGTATAAAAATAAATTTAAGAGGGACTACATTAATTGTAAAAAACACTTCAAATTGACTACTTCATTTAATCCTGGTTTTATATCACCCCCCCAACCTAATCTGCCAAATGCTTTCTTTTCATTCTAATCTGGTTTTGACGTCACCAGAAAATTCTTTGTTGTCTATATTGTCAAGAACAGAAAATGTAAACTTTTTGAAAGATTCACATTCTCTAGAATGTCTAGCTAGTGCATTTTTTTCTTCTCCATTCCTAATAGCTAGCTGATGTTCATGTATTCTTCTTTTGAAACGTCTCGTGGTTTTTCCTGTATAAAAACTTGTGCATGTAAGGCACTGTGCTACGTACACTAGCATACTACTATTACAGTCAAAGAAACTCTTTGTCCAAACTGTTCTGTTTATATGTTTGAAATAAATAGAAGATGAATTACTGACAAATCTACATTGTCTACAGTTATGACAAGCAAAAGTTCCCTTTTTGGACACATTCTGCTTACTATTAGAACCTAAACCTTTACTTCCACTTTCAAAAATACTCTTTAAATTACAGACTTTTTTGTAAGTAAAGGTGGGACAAGAACCAATGACTGTAACCAAATCTGTGTTTCCTAACAATATTTTCGAGTTTTCACTTATGATGTTCCTAATCAATCCCATCTCATTCGTAATTGGCAGAGGGAAAGAACACTTATATTGCACTACCCTTTGTTTTTCTGTAGTGTCGTAATTCGTAACACTTGAGTGCATAAAATGCCTGCTGTTTCTTAAAATCGGTTCTGCCTTGGTGTTTCTCAAAAGAACAACTTCATTTTCAATTGTTTTGAGCCATCTCAACTCATAACCTCTTTTCATTAAAAAGCCTATTAAAATTTCTAACTCTTTAGTGAATATTGTGTCGTCTGACGTGAGTCTACTGAGTCTGATCATTTGTCCCTTAACAACTCCTTTCTTGGTATGTTTAGGGTGTAAACTGTCATAATGCAGATATTGATTAGCAAAAACTTCTTTCCTATAAATACTGCTACCCAAACAACCAACTGTTGAATCATACGATAAATGTAAATCTAAAAAATTCAATTCTCTACCAAAACCTGTTATTGTAAATTTTAAAAAAACTAGTAGAAACATTCAGTTCACATACAAATTGGACAAAAGTCTCATAATCTTCTCTCCATATGAAGAACAAATCGTCGATATTACGGCGATATAATATTGCATTGTTCATCATGTTGTTGTTTGCTAAAAAACTATTTTCCCAACTAGCCATTACTAGATTTGCAAAAGCTGGGGCAACCCTTGCTCCCATTGCGACACCCGATATTTGTTGGTAAAACTTATTGTTGAACAAGAAAACATTATTTTCTAAAATTAAACTCATAATGGCATAGAAGGTGTTTGTCTCTGTTCCAGTGAATTTAGTAAAATTTGTTAGATAGTCTCTCAAAAAATCCAACCCTTCTACCCATTTGATACTAGTATAAAGTGAAACCACATCTATAGAAGCAAAAAAGAAATCACCACCATCACTGGCCAATTTTAAATCTTTTAATAATTCTAATAGATGCCAAGAATCCTTTAAATAATGTGCTGAATTTTGCCTGACTGGATTCAAAAAGTGATCTAACCATGAAAGACATTGAGTTTCAGACTTCCTAACCTTCAGAAAAATGCATGCTAAAGCAAGACCTGTTTATACAAGAACAATTTTTTGTACTGTTTGCATGTTCCCCAAGTACCTTGTCCAGATTTCCTGCATTAACAGGTTGAGAGGTACATGCAAATAAATTGCTTTATAGAATTAGGCATATCCAAACCTCTCAACTGTCCCCAATTTTGGCTCAAAATGTTGCTCTTCCCCTAATAATCCTTCTGCAAAATGTTGGAAGAAAACGTACAGGGTTTACAATTAATAAATAACTGTAATACTCAGAGTTATAGATTACTTTTCTTTCAGAAATGCATGTAGGTTCTTTTATTTTGTCAGCTGCTCAAGTTAGCAGTACTAATATTAAAAAAGTGTTCCCCCTTTGACAGGTTCCCAGCTGTATTGTGTGGCTATTTTATATTTTTGATTCACATTTTTGGTCCATTTTTCATAAAATTGTGGTTTTCTGGCAAATTAGTGGCAAATCATTAAAGATTGAAGTTAGAAATTAATGACAGACATTTGAGTTTCCGATTTCATACCCTTCAGAAAATTCATAATAATGCAAGACCTACTATTCTATTATCTTTCTAAGTTTATAAGAGCAATATTTAAAAATTGTCCTTATTTCTGGGCCTTTGTCCTACTTCCATGTACGGCTTTGTCCAGATTTCTTGCTCTGAAGTTGGGAGGTATGACAAATGTGTCTGGGCCTTCACAGTCAGCCAGAGACATTTCAAATTGTGACATACTTGTTGCATCCCACTCCCCCATGTAGTGACTCTGGTTGTGTCCAAGCAAGGCAAGGAGCAGTTATGCAGTGTAAGTGTGCAGAGTACCCCCCCATCAAAGGTAGACACAAGTACTACAGTGGCTTTTCATCTGTCCTTGATTTTGCAGAATGTTCTGGTTTCTGTCATATTTTTATACTGTTGATATATGCTTATTATTATTCAGAAAGTGCCTGTTGCTCTGTGTTTAAGTAGCAATGCTTTAATGACCATCAGGTAAGCTTGTCGGAGATTGTAAGATGCAAGTAAGCTTTAATAAGCATACTGTTAAAGAACTGCCAACATTGAAAGCCTTTCTGTTATTGCCATGCAGAGAATACTTACATAACTAGATAACATATAAGCCTTGGGTATTGAAATGCATATGACAGTATTTGTAATAAAGGACAGGATTACATTATTTAAGAAGCTCATTACATTTGTTGGAGACTTGCAGTCATCTTTGCAGGCTTTACCTGTAAACCAAACAGAATGCCAGTCTATCATGTGTGGTCCATAACCTGTGCAGTAATCCTTTAAGCAATGTATCTTGAGCTTGTTTCTTGTTTGCTTTTCATTTTTTTACTTTGATCATGTTTTCCCCATGAAACAAGTAGATAGTTGTTGTCAGGCAGCAGGTCGGATAAGAAACATTTTTACAAGTGGAGGTATCACAGAGATTGCTACTTTCAGCATGTTACTTGCAAGGGAGCCCGCAGGATTTTTTGCATGGGGGTGCAAACCCAGAGCCCCGCCCACACAGCCCCACCCCCATGCAGCCATTCCAGTGTCGCATTACTTGGCTATTTCTCCCCATTTGTCATAGACACTGTTCAAATCTCTCAGTGTGCATACTGTTTTATGCTTTACTTCTTCAATGATTACAGATATTTGGATTTCATTTACAAATTTTATTTCAAATTTTATAGCACAAACACTGACAGACATTTACTAAACCTAAACAAAGCAATAGTCTTACAATGAAAACAGATTTAGCATTAAAACTTCTCTACCTTTGAAACCCACATTCACTGAAACAGTATTGAAACCCACATTCAAAGAAAATGCATCTGGCCAGTGGCAGGGTAAGTTTACCTTTGGGCTGTTTTCAAATCATAGGGTCCTTGCGCACATTTTTAGAACCATGCAAAAGTTCTTTGATTTACCTTCCTGACTGTATTAATTATACTATATACTAATTGAATTATATCCCTTGTATAATACAGCACCACTTGTTACAGTGTGTTTTAAATTTACAGTTCTGAACATTTTTCCTTTAAGCAATGAAACATATGAACCAATAATGACAAACTGCCCAACTGAGAACATTTCAACCATAAAAGGCCACTCAAACTTCTCTCATTATAGTCCACCAGTATCAGTCAATATGTACAATCTCTGCAGAAGTAAAAGTCATCTGAACAATTCCACATTAAAAAAGAGATGTGAAACTAATGAAGTTGTTGCTAGAAAACAACTATAGTTCAGTGTTTCATCTACAAATTCAGTGCCTGCTGCTCTTGAAGAATAAATTTCCTACATTGCAATAAAAAATGGTAAGCTGGTAATTGCAATAGGGAATGGGTGGCAAGCTGAAAAGCAGTACTAGGCAACTCATCCAAAGGAAGACATACTCAGGAATGCAGCACCCCACACCCTTAAAATACAAATCTACATTCTGTGGGAGTCAAAACTTCAGCCCTCTGCATCAAAATGCAAGCATGCTACCTACTGTGCTTCTAACACTGCCTTAGAATTCTATACCACAATAGTGATTCCATTTGCTAAACACACACACACACACACACACACACACACACACACACACACACACACACACACACACACACACACACACACACACACACACACACACACACACACACCTCAACCTCTTAGTGCAAGAAATCTGGACAAAGTCTAAAATAAATAATGACAGAGCATAAATATTCCTCTCATGAACATAGAAAATTGATAGAACAACAGGATTTGTGTTAGTATGCATTTTTCTAAAGTATATGACATCTAAAACTCAAATGTCTGTCATTATTTGGCAACTTCAATCCATTTTAGGAGGAATATGGGACAAAACTCTGGACATACTGCAAAAACCTGGACAGCTGAGGGGTATGCTACCTCCCTCTTACACAGACACACACACAGACACAGACACAATATCTTTCACAAGAAATCTGTTGGGGGGCAAAGGCCCAAAACTAGGGACACATTTAGAAAGTTGCTAGAATAACAGGATTTGTTAGAATGCATTTTCTGAGGATATGAAGTCTGAAACGCAAATGTATGTCATTACTTAGTAAGTTTAATCCTTAGCTCATCCCAGTGATTTGTCAAAAAAACAAAAAAGAGTTTTTATGAGGAACAGACCAAAAATATAAAGCAAAAATCTGGACATTCTATGAACATATGTACAGTTGACAGGTATGACACACACATACATCCCCCTACCTCCTTAGAAAGTGGATAGAACAACACGTTTTGCATTAGTATACATTTTCTGAATGATGTGAAGTCTAAAGCTGAAATGTCTGCCATTATTTTCTGACTTGAGTCCTCAATGATTTGCCAGAAAAACACAATTTTATAAGAAACAAACTGAAAATATGAGGCAAAAATCTGGATAATTGCAAGGTATGAACCTCTCCCTTAGACACATTGCTACCTCTCCCTTACTTGCACACACACACACACACACACACACACACACACACACACACACACACACACACACACACACACACACACACATACCTCTTAAACACTTAGACACACACACACACACACACCTACCTCACTTGTACATTCATCTGCAGTCCAAATGTCTTCTGGAATTCAAATATTGTGTGGGCGATGAAGATGTAAACCATTGGTCACACAGATGAAGACAAAAAAAGGTCTCACACACCTGTTGCAGAGGCATAGCTAGAGTTTGTGCTACCCAGGGCTGTCTTTGAGTTTGCCGCCCCTCCACCTTCACAAAATCATGGTCAAATGGGGCTTCCTCCATATGCAGCCCTCCCCCCTGCAGCCATTCCTGTGTCCCATTACTTGCCTATTTCTCCCATTTACCATAAACACTAGTGTGCATACTGCTTTATGCTTTACTTCTACAATGATTATTTGGATTTCGTTTAAAACTTTTATTGTAATTTTATAGCACAGACACTGATAGACTCCTGCTGAATGAAGCAGTACAGTCTCAAAATGAAAACAGACTTAGCATTAAAACTTCTCGGCCCATGATACTCACATTCATTGAAACATCATGGAAACCAACATTCAAAGAAAATGCTTCTGGCCAGTGGCAGATAAAGTTTACCTTTGGGCTGTTTTCAAATCATTGGCCCCTTGCACACATATTAGGACCTTGCAAAAGTTCTTTAATACAATCAGGAAGGTGAATCAATTATAATATATAATAATTGAATTATATCCCTTGAATAATACAGCACCACTTGATACAATGTATTTTAAATTTATAGCTTTGAACATTTTTCCAGTAAGCAATGAAATAAAACATATGAACCAATAATGACAAACTGCCCAATTTCGTTTCAACCACAAAATGCCACTCAAACATCTGTCATTACAATTCACCAATATCAGTCAATATGTACAATTTCTGCAGAAGTAAAAGTCATCTGAATAATTCCACATTAAAGAGATCTGAAACTAATGAAGAGGCTGTTGTTAGAAAACAACTTTATAGTTCAGTGTTTCATCTACAACTTCAGTGCCTTCTGCCCTTGAAGAATAAATTGCCTATGTTACATTTAAAAAATAGTAAGCTGCTATATTCTAATAGGGAATGGGTGGCAAGCTGAAAAACAGGTTCATAGTTACTAGGCATGTCATCCAAAGGTGGACATACTCAGGTCTGCAGCACCCCACCCCCTTAAAATACAAATCTGCATGTTGTGAGAGCAGAAACTATAGCCCTCTGCATCAAGATGCAAGTATGCTACCTGCTGTGCTACTAAAGCTGCTGTAAAATTCTATACCACAATAGTGATACCATTTGCTGAACAAAACAGTTGTACATTTTAAGCAGACTTAGCATGAGCAGCAGTAAACTTCTCTCCCCTTGAAGCTCACGATTCCTTGAAAATGCACTTGAAAATAAATTCCACCTGCTAACTCTAACTAGGGTGTTTCACTCTTTCTTACACATACACACACACACTGACCAACCAAGATGTTGTAGAATTTCTTAATAATCGAATTCCACCACAGGGGTCACCTCTAAAATTTGGCATTCTTCTTACGGCATATTGAGACATACACATCAATTCAAGAGGTAAAGGGGAAATAGAAGTCAGGGATACATGCATCTTCCTTATCTATGGGGTCTTCTTATGGTGGAGAAATTTTCATGCTTCTTAGGTTATCAGTGAACCTTAAAGATGCCCTTAAAGATAATGGGAATAGACTTGGTCCTTATGGAGAATACAATATTACAGTTGTCTGATTTGACCAATGACAGGGCACTTGCAGGTATAGAGGATGTTTGTGTTATATTTGGAAAGCCCAGGATGAGTAGACCTGAGTCCCTTGTAGGGAGGGTACTATGTTTTTAAAGGAATTAATGTTAATGATTTGCAGGAATCACTGTGCACTTTTGCTGTTTGTGGTATGCGGGAATCAGATTATAGATGGATAGGTGTAATTTGCTAGAAAGACTATGTTGGATTCTGTAATTAAAGTCACTAATTTGCATAGGTAGGTGTCACTGGCTGTAGGAGACATGGATGGTGTTCTACAACTAGTAGTGATATTGTAGCTGTACTTGCCTATAAATATGAGAATATGCAGATCACCTGGAGCATTATTTTGCTTGATTAGATGTGAGGTAAAAGAGTTTCCCATGAATATGGATATGCCTCCACTAGAACGCACATCATTCATTAGCTGGTCTGAATGAGTGATAGGCAATAAAGCCAGTTATAGAAGGAGTATTGTCACTGTGTTGGAACAAGGTTTCTATTATTATAGAAATGTGTAAGTTTTCAATGTTTAGATTCATAGGTAATACTAGGCTATCAGTCTGCAGAGTTTTGCAAGCTTAACCAATAGTCAGAGGTCAGAATCAAACCCTGTACCTTATATCTGAGAAGTAAAGACATTAACCATTATGCTAACTCCCCTTTGGATGGCTATGAGAGTGGGCACATATGGAATGCTCTGAGTGGGAATCATTGATGGAAAAGACTGAATTTGCCTAAGAAAGGACATTATGAGGGTAGACAATGTTTCAGTCAGTATGAGAAAGCACTATGGGAAAGGTGTGGGCCATCCCTAGTGAAGTAGAAAGAAGTTTCCTCCAACTCCGTACAAGATGGCACATATTAGATCTCCCTGGAGTGATACCAGTTACTGAGCAAATTGTTTAATCAGTTTTTTTTTTTTTGGCTTATTATGGCATTGCTACGGTGATGGCAGCATGTTACTCAAGAGTAGTCATTTAACAGCCTCCAAGTGAAACACTGAAAGTTCACTTGTATGTTGTATCAGGTCTGCGAAGGGAGAGTGTTTAAGGTTACTCACTCCCATGTGCGCTAGTTAAATTATATCTAACAGGCTACTCTGCAGGGAATAGTAGTAGTAAAACATGTCTAATGAAATGAAAGCAAAAGGTACTTGCTGCTGAAGACAGTTTTTGTGACATCTGTTTGGATGAGACTGAAAAGCAAAATCGGCAGCTCCCCAAACTGCTTTTAAGTTTTTCAAGAGGTTTTCCAGCCTTGGAAATAAATTTGTTAGGGGGTACCCAATATGAAGGATACAGGGGAGGTATTTCTTCATCTACAAAAGGTTCAACAAGTTGTCCATTTAGTTTATAAATCTCAAATTGATTGGTCTTTAGTAGAGAAATATTGTTTGATAAAGTCTACCATATCCACATACCATCCACGGTTAATACATATGAGGCTATTAGTAGAAACTTGTAAGTAATCTTACATTCTGGGCAAGGGTAAACCTTGAAACATGTAATATTTAAGAATACAAAATGGAGAGTGTGACAAAAGGGTCAAAGAAATTACTGGCTGATGTGTTTTATGCCGTCAGAGGAAGCAAATGAGACTAACGAGAAGGGTTTTATAAAAGTAGCTTAAAGGTGTGCTTTACAGCAGATGCACTCAGATGCTCATGTTTCCACAGGGAAGCAAGTCACTTTATTTAATGGCTAAGTCAGGTGAAACAATACATCAAAACTTTTTGGCCTGTATTTTAAGAGTTTATATCTCCACCTCTAGATCCTTCTTTGAAATGCAGATCTAAAACATCTACTGAATATGATGATACATATTTAAAATAGAATAGCCAAATTTGCTGTCAGCTGACCAGCCAGCCAAACACTCTGCTCACACCAATGTGAACTGTATAGCATTAGAAAACAAAATGAAATACATCTACCTCAATTTTATTTACAAATGACTTGGTAATTCACATCCTGGTCTTGCTACCATAGTATCTTTGCACTCGACCAATACAGAGCTCAAGTCTTCTAACCAATGCTTACTGGATAAAAACAAAACACATACCAGAATAAGAGACACAGTATCCTGCATCTTTTTTCCAGTTCAATTAGAACAAAATGACAATCTATATAAGGAGGCACCCGACACTGCCACTTAATCTAGTAAGCACATGACCATTTTACAATTTGCTACAACATGACAGTTCTAGGTGCTGTGATCTCTCCTATTCCATTCCTACTTTTCCTTTCAGACTGCCCTGGTTTGTGCTCTGGTACACCTTCTTTTTCTCTTCTTCTTAACTTGCCTTATCCCACATCATTTGACAGTAGCCAGCTCCTTAAACAAGCATCTAGTCTATCACTAATAGAGACATCCAAGATGATTCTGTCTCCTCTTGCCAAATGTCTAATATACCATAGTCTTCCGAATTAACATAAAGCTGCCCTGCTGGTCCCTTCACAAGAACACAACAGTCTTTTATTAGTAGTTAAATATAATTTTCTCAGATCATCCTAACTTACTGTAGCTTTTTGCATATAATCCTTGCTTCTCCAGTGCTGTATGCTTTAACAAGTATTTACTGGGTATTATAGAAAAAATTCTACTTCTTACACCTACCTGTCATTTGTACATTCGTCCGTGAACTCCAGTCCAAACATCTTCTTCTGTAATTCAAATTTCACGTGGGCGCAGAAGATGAAAACGTAAAACATCAGTCGCACAGACGCAAAAGCGTCTTTGTGACTGGACTTGAACGGCATTCTTAAAGAAGAATGCCCTAAAGAAAAAAAAAAAAAAAAAAAAAAAAAAAAAACGTTTTTTTTTTTTTAATTAAAAGAATATTAATCTACCAGCCAGCCAGCCAATTCCAGGGGGGTGCAAGTGCACCCCCTTGCACCTGCCTGCGGGCGCCCTTGGTTACTTGGTGCTTTTATAAAGCTGAATATAAATTATAATTAGAACTGCAGTGCAAGGAGAAGTGGTTTGAGTTGAGTGCTGCTTGTTTTTCTTATACTTTTTTTTTGACTGGCATTCCAGTAATGTATTTAAAAAGTAATTTATTTTTTCATGCCTCACACCCTTTCTGTTTCCATCTAGATATTAAGTAAGCTGTCATGCAGGCAATGCATTGAAATATTTTTTTTCTTCTACACTTCATTTTGTCTTGATTGGACTCTCATAATGACAGTTTGGCACCCAGGGCAGCATATTTAATTAAAGTTATAGTTTTTGTAGTTTTGAGCATAGCTCCTCCCCTTTCTAGTTGGCCACACCCATTCCCATTGACACCACCCATTCAGATGTCTCCTGCAGCCTCCCTTTGATTTGAAGTCACCAGCCACCACTGGATATAATCACTCTGCTCATGCCCAATTCATTAGGAATATGGCCATGAACAGATCTCCCCTGAAAACCATGGTGAATCACCTTAGCAAGCCTATGCTGCTTGAGAGAGGACTCTTGCAATGCTGAACAGTTAAGTTGTTTATATAGCAGCTGTAATGACTAATCCACTTAAGATGCAGAATTATAATGAGGATAGTAACACTTGCAAGAAAAAGCTATGATATTCCAATTCAGCATAGGAAATTTGTGGGGCAACATTCAAACCCTGTGTGGGTTGCGTTAACAGTACTGCCTTGTTATATGCTAAGAGGGGATACTGGAAGGGTGGAGGACAAAGAGATGCAGACAAAGAGAGATAGAGAGAGTGGTAAGCAGACCTTCCCTCATTGAGAAAGTGGCAGAAAGGCTAAGTAAACTCCTGGAACTATCATTCATACAATCATGCAGGGAGGACAAAGGGAGTGGAGTCTCATTAAGATCCAGGCAAGTAAAGAACACTTAGTAACTGAGTCCTTCCCCCCTATCCATGTAATTAAGAATGCACTTCAATTATGCAGCTTTAACTCAGGTAAAAACAAAACAGTTTACAATCTAAATTCTAAAACTCGCTCGGTCAAGTAACGACTTACTCAAAAAAACCCCATTGAAAATAGAAGCATCATCTATGGAAAATAATGAAAGCAGTAATGTCGACACATCGATACTGGACATTATCGACATTACCCAACTTACATTGCCTTCCAGTGATTTCCAATTAACGTTTTGCAGGGGAAAGCCCATCTGCACACCCCCTCACCCCTTGCTAATTATATATGTAAACTCTGAGATCGCGCTACAGTTGTGGAGTCAAACATATTCAGTTAAACTTTATGTGAACTTGAAACAGCCTTTTGACCATCCAAGTTCGCCTGATTGCCATCTGAAATTTTGTATAGTAAACCAAAGATAACAGGTATGAAACCTTACAAAACACCAGATAAATTCAAGCTGGGTTGTGCGACAGCCATTGAAGCCGCTGCTGGTATGGTTTAGATCGATTACTGTGTGACTGAGGCAGTAAGCCCAACATATATAATGGATGGCATCACCTGTATAAAAAGAGAGCAAAGTGGGAAAGGAGGGTTTAACAAAAAGGTATGGATAAGAAAGTTAAAGCCTAAGCTAAATACAGCAAGACAGTGATACACATATTTTTATGAGCTCATAAGTAAATGCAGTAACCTAAACCTGTTTCAATGCAATGATAAGTATCTATATAATTTATTGAAAACATTAATTCAAATCCAATAAACATATTTTTCAATCCCTTTTAGGAAACCACATTCTTGTTTAGAAGCATAGCTCTTAAGTAGTCACTAGTGGGAGGGGTAAACACATTAATTGCTGTATGTGGCCATTTGGTTATAAAAAATAGAGACTAAAGTAATTCAGTTGGCTCTATTCTCCCCAGCTGTGATGATAAGACATTAATATAAGCCAAAGGAAAAAATAGTATAAATATTAAATAAAGATAGTCTTTCATTCCCTTTTAGGAAAGTACATTATTATTATTATTGTGAAGTGCAGTACTCCAGAGTAAACATGAAAAGTGCTATTTTTGATTTCCTGGAAAGGAAAAACAGGGACCAAATGAATTCAGTGAGACTTATTCCCTCCCACTACAATGCCAAGACAGCCACCAGGCAAGTAACTAAGTAAGGGTGTAGCAGAAGCATCTATGAACACACTGTACATAGTGCCAACTGCCTAGTCCAGTAAAGTGAGTAGCACAAGTTACAATGCATTGTAAACAGATATATGTAGCAAGAGTGATAGGAAAACAGCACCTTACAAAACCAAGAGTACAGGATATGGGCCACTTGGAGAGGGAGACAGTGGCTACTGTTAAAAACAGTGAGGTGCAATATTTACTTTAAAACCCATCAGATGTAGTGCTGGGAAAACCTGCAGTGTGGGTCTGTAATACAGTTATAGGGCACCAACTAAATGGTCTGCCTGAGGGTATCCATTACAGCAGGAGAAAATGTTAATGAATATGAGGGTTGTATCATCCATGAAATGGATTAATCAAGCTGGGCAGGAAGGTAGTATTACTGTGTTTTCAAACATATTAAATCTTAAATGCCACAATAGAAAATCCCTGTGATACTCTAGAAAGCAGTGTTCCTGTTAAAGATGTGACCACCGTCTAATGTACTCAGTGAACGGGGCTGTATAAATAGCTTGTGAGAAATGTAACTAGACAGATATAGGTGGTGTGATTGACTCAATCAAACACTTTTGTTAAAACAATATAAAGGGAACCAAGAAGATATTCTTTACTGAGACTTTTACTAATGGTGCTGTTTCAGTGCTATGACCTACATGAAAACTGTCCTGGGATATGGAAAAGATGTTATTATCATTTACAAATTGTACAAGCTATTTGGATATACTCCATGTAATACTTTAGCTTACAGGGAAAGTAATGCTATTTGTCAATAATTAAATGTTCTAGGGAGGCACATTCTTTATAGGGGGACACAATTATGAATGTTTTCCAACATGTAGGAATGTAGTTTTCACAGTATAAATGACTGATCAGAAGAGATACAAAGTATACGAGGCCTTTTGCAACTTGCCTAACCTCTCAACTTGAAGGTCATAGTGGACTAGAAGAGGTAGTTTTTTCAATTAAATTAGTGAGGACATGGAGAATGCAGATGCTGGATATGTACCCTCTTAGTTATTGCTGGAATGAGGCATGCTTAAAAGGGGTGAAAGGGACTGAGATACTTAGTGAATTGACGACACTGGTGCTTTTGAGTATTCTGCTATTTGTCAGTGAACAATATGGCACCTGTTTCGATGGCGAAGAAGTTGTAAAACATATTTCCAAAAGACCACTGGGTGGTACATGTGACCTTTGTCATTTATGAAAGTGCTACTGTTGATGGAGATGTGGGAGGACTTAACCATTTTTTCAGAGTTCACAGTAGTAGTCAAGGGACTTAGATACTTTTTGGTAAAAGTATGTCTCCCACTCTTTTCACCTTAGGTGTAAGTCAGATTGTATCACAGGAATGAACCGAGGCATTAATTAATCTTTGATCTTTCATTTGATATGAGCTGGGCTGTTGAATGTACCAAGGAAATCAGATCTGAAGTAATCTACAATGTCACTAACTCTTAGAGTTCTGAGAAGGGAATCATTTTAGCCTTTATGATGCTATGAAAGTCTGCAAGCTGAACTTTTTTGTAGTTCTTACATGAGGACAGATAGCAAAAATGGGCTGGCAGGCATTAAGAAAGTCTATAATTATACTTGCCTTAAATATGTTATCTGGATTTGATGCAAAGATCCAATCAAAGATGTTTTTATGGCCTGTTGCTTTACATACAGAATGGACTGGGTTTGCTCCTAAAGACATGTATATAGGAAAAAACAAAGATGGCACCAGCAATTGCCCAGTTGACCTTTTGCCTCTTATCAGTAACTCTCCTACAATATTAGTTATAAGCCAAGAGAAAAAAAGCTTCTGAGGACATTTTGGTTATATTAGGATAAATACACTTTCACCAGATAGTTGTGTTTATTGTTTAAATGTTTAGTCATAATACCTGATTCTTTGTGACCTCAATAACTTTGGTACACCAGTCCCATCTGTCTAAAACTGTTTATTTTCGTTCTCGCAGATTCAGATTTATTGCTTCAGTAATACTGTCTATCCATCTTAGCATGTCTTCCCCTTCTGCCTTCAGCCATCACATTAAGTGACCAAAGCATTTGAGTTTTAGTTTTACTATCAGGATTTCCAGTGAACAGTCTGGATTTATTTCCTTCACTGCAGATTGATTTGATCTGCTTGCAGTCCAGAGAATTCTGATATGTTTTCTCAAGAACCACAGTTCAGAAGGTTGAGATTTCTAGTACATAGTCATACTTATAATTCTAATCTCACAGCCATATGGTAGTAATGAAAAAAAATAGCACTGACTCTGTGGACCTCTGTTGACAATGTGACATATTTGCTGTTTAGAATCTTATCCAGATTTGCCATAGCTTTCCTTAAAAAGAACACCTATTTAATTTTATGGCTGCAATTGCCTCCTACAAATAGCACTGTAATTATACTATTCTTCACAATGACTACAGGCAGAAGCTCTATCAGGAACTTGGATTTAATTTCACTTGCAATGAAAAACGTTGTGAGGTAATAATGGCTACACCTTTGTGGGGCCAGCACTTATGAATATGTTATAACCTCTTGTCAGAACTTCACTGCCAGGGATATAATGATATCAGATATAAAGTATGAGTCAGTAACTGCAACAAGTTTGGGGATATATTTTAAAAACTAAAAGGGAAAACTTAGAATTATTCATACATAGATTCATAATACCTAAGTGTACGACTTTCAGACCTGGGTGATCCAGTAGGAAAATATAGGGTTAAAAAGCAGGATTTTTAAATAATATACCTGGGTTTAGATTAATGTCACTGCAACAGAGGAGAAACAGACATATATTATATATATATATATATATATATATATATATATATATATATATATATATATTTATATGTGTGTGTGCTCGCGCACACGTGTGTGTGTGTGTGTGTGTGTGTGTGTGTGTGTGTGTGTGTGTGTGTGTGTGTGTGTTCTTATGTACAGATTTTAAATTTAGACAGATGGAAATGGAAAATGATATGCTAAAATCATTTTCTGCGTATATAAAAAAGGTTTATATAGGAACTGGGGATAATAAAATATAGACAAGGGTAAAAAAAGGTAGGTGCACCAAAAAGCTATTCCTAAAGGAATATAGTGAAAATATGGCTGAGTGTGATAGGATTAGATTAGGAAGTGACATCATCAGCAGGTATTTGGTTCAGAAGGATGATAGCAAAGTTAGCTGGTATATAATAACTGGGATCAATTAGAGGGTGACCTATCAATTCCACTATACCTTGAACTAGAAATCTTATGGCGAGAGGGTGGTTCATGTGGGTGGGAAGGTCAAATCATCTGCATCTCTCCACTTTGCTATGTAGGGCCCCTTACTAGTACATTTTTGATTTTTTGTGCACAGTTTTCATAAAGTTACTTAGTCTTGTATTGTTCAGAGGTGTGTTAGCCCAGCCTTTTTGCATAGGTATTATACAGGTATGTGATGCCTTGCAGAATGTGGGGAGGATCCTTTGTTTCCAGAGTAACTGAGAAGTACAACCGATGTGTTTTTATAACATTTCTTCCTGAAGACACCAGTATTAATCATACCACTATCCAGTCTCTGCACAAACACATCAAGATATTCTATCAGAGTTTTGGAATAATTGATGGTAAATTTTAAATAACCGTATTTATCATTCAAGGCATCAAAAAATCGATCTAAATATTCACTCGGGCCATCCCAAATAAGGAAGAGATCATCTACAAAACGTCTGTAGAATTTCACATAACAAGTGAATAATTCCATTTTAAACAATGTCTCCTCCTCCCAATCTGCTGTAAACATATTGGCGTAGCTGTTGGCACATGAAGTGCCCATAGCTACGCCATGTCATTGTAAAAATAGATCACCATTGATGGTAAAGACATTATTCTCTAAGATCGTTTCAAGAAACAGACCAATTAAGTCAATCTGTGCCATACCTAACTCACTGTGTCTGCGCAGATACCTTAGTACAGAATCAATACCTACATCATTCGGTATAATAGTAAACAAAGATTGAACATCTAGGGTTACAAAGTATGAGTCTCTATGGGTAGTTTCAGAGCTCCCATACTGATATAGATCAAAAACAAATTGTTTGGTATCCCTAAGGATGTACATGTTCTTATCCAGTATTGGTCTCAAATATTTCTCAGAGACAGGAAGAAAGCTATAAAAACACATTCCTACATAGGCACAGTATGCACCTTGGATATGTTTTTAAGAACATTATAAAAGGGCAGGGTATGAGGGTATCAAGGCTAAGTGCCTCAGAGCAAGGCTTTCACACAGAAATTTCTGAGCTTAGACAGATGTTAGCTGATAGAGGCTATACACACGCTGAACTTGATTCTAGCTTATAAGGTCTAGGTGAACTTCGAACTGGTAGAGCACGACCATATTTTTCGTCTGATACTATTCAAGCGAGCACAATGAATAATTGTATGACCCCTGATATACTGAGGGTCCCTATGTTTTATACATCAGATGTCAATAAGATATCACACATCATTAGAAATTAGAAATAATTGGAAAGTTTTAACAACTGACCCACAAATTAAGATGATAGTTGGGGAAACACCACAGTTTAGATATAAGAATAAACTGAACTTTAGAAGAATGTTGTGCCATTCAAACAATTTGCAAGTAATTCCTCAGACTAATGCGGGTATGTTTCCATGTGACAGATGTAATTTCTGCCACCTTATTAACAACTCCAATTTCTTTGTCCATCCGGATACTGGCAGGAAATTTGACTTCAGAATTTATGCTGATTGTCAAACCTCTAATGTTATCTATTTAGCTATTTACATTGTATGCCAATCGTTCTATGTTGGTAAAACCAAAAGAACACTTAAAGAAAGAATGAGAGAACATGAATATTGTATTAAAATGAAGTATGACAAAAATGCATTGTCAAAACACATTATCATTACAGGAGAAGAACATAAGTTCCAATTTATGGTTATTGACATGATTTTTCCTAATGTCAGGGAGGGTGATATCAGGAACTAAACTGAGTGCAGAGAAACTAAATGGATATTAAGACTGAGAGCTGACAGAGGAAAGGGTCTCAATGAAAGAGCCTCTATTAAACCATTCTTAAAACAAAGGAAACTAACTGTTCTTAACTGATAAAGTGTTCTGCATACAGTAATAGCAGCTAATGTTTTTATACAATGTGGTACTGCTTCCAATATAATTGCATTTAGTAGTCCTTCCGATTATAGTGCAGGTTTAAGCATTAGATAGTTTATTCATTACATAATTTCTTTTATTTCATTACATTTTCTTGCATATAGAACTACACTCAGCAGTCTATCTAATTAAATATATATTAATATATTTTATGTATTTATTCTAGCAACTGTATCTGCGCTAAATTAGTGCAAGAGATTTAATGGTTACTTAGTTCTCAGTTTTTTGTGTTACGTTCATATATTAGCTAGTTTAGGTTAATCTCACACTAGGAATCCAAGTGGAAAGGTTACATTTTGATATAAAGACTTATTTCAATTTTTAGTGAGATGAGCTCCTTCATATAGGCTTGTACCGTTTATATATTTATTTAAGCTTTGATTCATTTTTTATACCAATTCATTGGTCTCTCGTTCCTGGTTTCATACATCTTGGTGGGAGTCTGCCCTTGTGAGTGTCTAGGGAGTAGTTTGATATGTGTGTATATATACATATGGTATGATATATTTAGGGGGTGGAGTTGTTGCTGGGTGTTTGATTACATCTATGTCTTTTTAGTCTCAGTACTGAGTGGTATATACGTTAACATTGTTGTTATAGTTAGCTTAGATACTATGTACCCACTGTTCTTTTGGTTTTCCATTTGCATATTCATGTATCATATTTTCTTGATATAAATAAGGTATGTTGGGTAATTCACTTTAATTTGTTTTTAGGTCATTATTGATTGGTTTTAGTTAAAACATTTTTTAATACATTGAGACATATATTTGTTATTTTTATTTTTTGATGTCATCTTGACATCTTTATTCTAGTCTTAATGTAAAGCAATGTAAATATTGTATATATATATATATATATATGTTTGCATATCCATTGTTATAATAAGCTGCTTCACTCATGCATTGTCGATGGCCCCCTGAGTATTGGATGCCAAACGACAAACATAGATTGGCATTATAGAGTCTATATAGATAGCATGTCAATGGACTCTGTATATAGCTTACTAGGAATTCAAATACACATATGCATTTATAAAGTAAGCTCAATAGTTTGTCCATGTGTTTGTCATCTATTCCGTATAAGTGGTTTGTACCACATTATTACGAGAGTTATAATTAGGCTACTGCTTTATATGTAAAGCTGCTTACTTCAGCTAATTGGGCTCATTTTTTCCTACATTTATATATTCATATGATACAGTTCCTATATACATCTAAAGACGCATTGTTTTATCCAGCTGGAATAAGATGGAGTTTTGAACCCAATTAGCCGTTTTTATAACTGTCATCATGAGTGTCAATACGTAGACATTATATTTATGGTTATGTCTTTATTGATGTTCAAGACTGATTTGGCTGCAATTTGTACTTGTTGCTCATTTAGCAATTGTTCTAGACAGTTATTACTAAAAAGAATGTTTTATCTGTCGTATGTGTATTTTAAAGGCGAAAGACAAATAATCACTACACATATGCCGTGATGATATATATGGCAGCTGTATTTGTATTTAAGAATAATGAATGTTATTATGTTCGGTTTTCTACAAACACATTTTTATTGTGTTATGAGCTATACTTGTTTAAGTTGCCTTCGATGTTATTTAGTTATTGGCTTAGATAGAACTCATTCCAGTTAGTCTTTAATTGTTATAAGTGAAGATGTGCAGTTCAAAAGTGAATGCTTCTGTACACGATAGAAAAAATATTGGAATACTATAGTAATATACTTTGTAATTGTTAATGTTTCTTTGAATAGTTAATGCTTTTAACAGTATTATATAATTAGTTTTTTTCTCTCTTTTTTAGATGTTATACACAGTGAAAAAATAGTTCATTAATCAGATAAATGTTTTAATGTCGTTAACAAATGAATAAGTAGAACATCTTAATTTTTTAAATATGTGTTTATGGAGACATTATGTCTTCATACAGAGTTTTGAGATGTTATTCTTTGTTACAAATGTTTCCGCTGGGGGTGCTTAGACACTTAGTAGCGCTTTTCAGGGTCTGATGCCATTTTTTGATCTCTTTTGATTGGTTGTTTAAACTTTTTAAACGTGTGTTTTTTACCATTATATTTGGTCTGATGAAGCTATTTAGTGAAAGCACTTACCGTTGGTAATAAACTCATTTTTATTTATAATTTCCAGCTTGTGATTTTTTTCAAGTTTGCCATATATGTTGACTGCTGCTGTTGGTTTAAACGTTTGGACATCTTATTATGTCAACCCTAATGTCTGCCCTGCTCCTCACAACAACATGGATAATAGCTGTGCTCTGGCTGACCTGGGTTACTGTGCTTCCCACCTGTGAAGATGAAGTAAGAAAAACAATTGGGGAATGCCTGATATTCATGTTTTTTTTTACCAAACTGAAAGGGGATTTAAAACAGAAACTTTTATAAGTTGTTGCCTAGGGGGCTATTACAGATATTACAAATGGTTATGTGGTATGGAAAAGCCTTTTATTCTTTCTACTGGTATCATCTGAAGGATTACTCCATGAATTATGTCATGTTGTCAGGACTTGGAACATTTAGCATTATGATTCAATGCAGAATCATGCTACACTCCTCTCAGCTGCCAGCATAGTGAAGCAGTTTCTGCATTTTTTTTAACTGACTGCTAACTCAGGATGGTATCAGCACTGTTACATAGCTGCTGTTTGGAAGAAATTAAACATTGTCTTCATGCAAAGATGTGAGGATAGTACATTTTTTTAATAATACTCTGTGCCTGCTGAAATGACTGAAAAAAGGATGGCTTATAGGTTAACATAGCATCCTTGAGAGATTGTAGAGCTCTAAATATTACAAAAGCTAGATGGTATATGCAACACAATTGTGGAGAACAGATGTACATATTAGACATACATAGGGTTAGGATAAAAAAATTAGTTCAAGGGGTCTTAGCCTGTTGGCCAAATGATCACTTTTTTAACAATTGAACATATTTAGCACGTTTTACTCAAGTTTCTGCAGTTTTGTCAGACTACCAAGGCAGTTTTGGAAGTACACCTCTTTCACATGGCATTCCCCAGGTTTTTAAAGTGGGATAACTAATCTCATGGACAGCAGCACTTATGGATTGCTTTTATAACATAATTCCCAAGTTGCACATTACAACGTGCAAATGCAGTCAGTGATAAAGATGGGAGTCGCATGCAGATTTCTTTAGGAAATTACTGCATTTCTACAAATGTACTAATTAGGGATTGACAAAAGGTATTTCTGTGTAGTGAGGATGCACACAAAATTAAATAGAGGCTTAATTTGATATAAAATAGCTAATATGTCTGGACAAAACACCAAGTGAAACGGTACAACAAAGGTCATTGTAATTTGCATTATAGTTAGATACTCTTACAAACTGTGAGCTTTTAAATCATAGGTTAAATCATAGGTTGGGCAGAAGTTGCTTTGAAGTTGTTATACAGGAACATCTGCAATCAAATGTAAGAGACTACAGTTTACATTGTGAATACTGACAATTTATTTAGGAAAAGGCAATATGAATTATACTGAGAGAGCCATAAATCATAAACAAAAAGTGCTGGGATATGTTTTTGGGTGTAGAGCATACTAGTAAACAATTTATTCACTTTCAGATTACCTGCTTAATCCAGTTCAGGGTCACAGTGAGCTCAAGTCTGTACCTGCATTCACTGGGCAAAAGACAATGTGACTAAATCTTAGAAAGGCAATCTAACCCAAGCTAGTCAAAGATGACCTAGATAAAAAAAAAAAAAAACATAATTTTGTTGAGGCAGGGTAGTTGGTCAAAATAAATTGGTGAGTTTTAGCTAACCTTTTAAGATAAGCAGCTTTATGAAATATTAAGGAGCTAGTGCTTAACAATATTTTATTTTTAGTGGTGAAGGATGCCTATCATTGGGAGATGTGGGTCATATGTCAGTGGGAACATTACATAGTTTATCATGATAATACATGAAGGAGGACCATACTAAATATACTGTAAATTTCTAGGGTAATACCGAATATATTTCTAAGGGACAATTGATAATGGTATGGAAGCAAGGACCAATTACACTTTTTGTTTTGTTATCCTACAGTCAGTCCACCATTGGGATGACTATCTCTTCTCACAGAATCAAAAATAGGTGCTTGTCATGCACATAGTTTGGTTGGACAGATAGAATATTGTAAAGATGCGCACATTCTGTTATCTGCTGGAGTTCTGTGCTCTTAGCACTTTTAATGGGCATTTCAGGTTTAAGAGAATGGTATATTAAATAAACAATATTATGCCATCACTAAATAATAAGCTGTCTTGTCTGTGTTTAAATAAATTAATTCAGTAGACTACACTATGTAAATAAATGCAGTACACTATGTTATGTCACAATCAGAAGATTATAAAGCTCCAGTGATAGCTGAGCTATATGCAACAGTTGATACAAATCATTAACAGTCCTGTGTACAAGGACAGCTTCAACATATGCAAACCAATTACACTTATTTTTTGCCACATGACTTGAAAAGTAGAGACACTTTTAGGGTTCAGTGACAAAAAAAGAGAACAGAAATCCAGCTTCAGTCATTATATTTGATTATAAGGCAACCTACCTATCCTACAATGCAAACATAAAAAGTAAAAATAAGCTAGAGATAAAGAAGAGCGTATGATGCCTTACCCTATACACCTTTAATATGATGCCTTGCCCTATACAACATTAATATGATGCCTTGCCCTATACACCTTTAATATGACACCTTGCCCTATACACCTTTAATATGATACCTTGCCCTATACACCTTTAATATGATGCCTTGCCCTATACACCTTTAATATGATACCTTGCCCTATACACCTTTAATATGATGCCTTGCCCTATACACCGTTAATATGATGCCTTGCCCTATACACCTTTAATGTGATGCCTTGCCCTAAACACCGTTAATATGATGCCTTGCCCTATACACCTTTAATATGATACCTTGCCCTATACACCTTTAATATGATACCTTGCCCTATATACCTTTAATATGATACCTTGCCCTATACACCTTTAATATGATATCTTGCCCTATACACCTTTAATATGATACCTTGCCCTATACACCTTTAATACCTTTAATATGATGCCTTGCCCTATACACCGTTAATATGATGCCTTGCCCTATACACCTTTAATATGATACCTTGCCCTGTACACCTTTAATATGATACCTTGCCCTATACACTGTTAATATGATGCCTTGCCCTATACACCTTTAATATGATACCTTGCCCTATACACCTTTAATATGATACCTTGCCCTATACACCTTTAATATGATACCTTGCCCAATACACCGTTAATATGATGCCTTGCCCTATACACCTTTAATATGATGCCTTGCCCTATACACCTTTAATATGATACCTTGCCCTATACACCGTTAATATGATACCTTGCCCTATACACCTTTAATATGATGCCTTGCCCTATACACCTTTAATATGATACCTTGTCCTATACACCGTTAATATAATGCCTTGCCCTATACACCGTTAATATGATGCCTTGCCCTATACACTTCTAATATGATGCCTTGCCCCATACACCTTTAATATGATACCTTGCCCTATGCATCTTTAATATGATACCTTGCCCTATACACCGTTAATATGATGCCTTGCCCTATACACCGTTAATATGTTGCCTTGCCCTATACACCTTTAATATGATGCCTTACCCTATACCCCTCTAATACGATGCCTTGCCTTATAAACTTTTAAGTAGACAAACTTAAAATTTCTTGCTACTCTTATCACACACGTTACACTACTTGGGTCACAAATTAATCACTGTCTTATGTGATAATCCTAATGTAAATTTGTGTCTATCCATCCAGTCATCGAAACTACCCTTAAAGGTAACCAATGTAGTACTCTAACCTGTAGTGGCAACTTATGTCATAGGCTGGGTATAAAAGGTGTTAGGGATCTATCCCTCCAGTGAGTTTTGTTTATATGTTGGTGTAGATTTAGGTCCCTAGTGTGGGTGTTTGTAGAGGCACTGGTTTTGCAAAGAAATAGGTTAACTAGGATTGGGTATTTCATGTCTTGAAAAGATAGACCCAGTCACCTCATGGCAGTTGGTAGTCTACTGAGTTTAAGGAGAGCTGTGCAAATTTTTTCGGATAGTTGAAGGATTTAAGTCCTTTAATTTCCTTGTTGAAATCTTTGGGGCCTTGCCAGATGAGTGATATGCCAAAACCAAGCAGCAAAAATAGAAAGAAAGAAATGGTGTAAAATTCACTAGTAACCACCAAACATACACCACTGGAAAGCAGAGTCCTTGGACAAACGAAAATACTTGAATAAACGGAAAAAAAACATCTTTAATAAACACACAGTCAAGCACAGAAATGTTTTCATTGCACTTGGACTTCATCAGATTAAAATAACATTAACTTCCCCCCTGCCTTTTATACTTCCTGTGGTTGTCACTAACCAATCAAGTAAAATACTTCATTAAACTCAGTTAACATACAAAGTTAAAAAACTGAGGAACTTCCAGTACTTAGTAGGTCAGAAAGGATTATGACTAGAGGAGGGGGTCAACAACAGCAGGATTTTCAGGCCAGAAGGGGAGGGTGGGGGAGGGGAGATGGTAAATACACCTGGTGTACATATCCAAGTTAACAAGAATGTTTATACACTCGACAATTTCCACATTTTTAATTACAGTAAGATAGATGTAACTAGAGAGCATTTTGCACTGTTTGCTAAAGGTTTTAAGTTTATTCCTAAGAAAAAAATGTAACATTACAAACTTAATTTTAGATTTAAAAATATTCACTAGAAAGTTACATTTAGAAGTTTTCTTTGAAGGAAAGAGTGGCATGGTGGATAAGGAAACACTAAGAGGAAAAGTACCTTTAACCCACCCCTCCATCTGCAACTTGCGAATTTTGAAAAGGTGGTTGAAAAACGTTTTAGGGAGGCCATTCCAAAAAATAGAGTTGGACACAATCTCGCTAGGAATGAAAAAGAGATCTTAGATGGTCTTAAAAACAACAGTAAAGTGAGGGAAATGAAGCCAGATAAGGATGGGAGGGGTAATACTAATGGATACAATTTTGTATGAAGGTAAGATGCTGGAATTGTTGGGGGATACAGACACCTATATGAGGTTATCAAGAAATGAGATCAATATTGCCTACAGGAGAATTGATTTAATTCTTCAGGACCTGCTCTTTGAAGGGTTGATTGATCTAGAGACCTTAAATTATTTAAGGAACAACAGACCCAGAATCCCCACAATATCTGGCATCCCCAAAGTCCATAAGAACATTGTAGACTGCTCTTTTAGATCTATAGTGGCAGCTCATGGCTCCAAAATGACCACCTTGGCCAAATTTCTTTACTATAAGTTAAAACAACTCTGGGGGACCGAAAATGAGATTTTGAAAGACTCCTGGGATTTCCTTAGAAATATACTGCTATGTGATGAGCCGGGTACATTAATCTTTGTAATTATTGATATCAAAGATTTATTTTCGGTTATTCCCCATAAAGAAGGGCTAGAACTTTTTGAGGAAACACTGGTTTTAAAAAAAATAAGGGAAACCAAGATGATTTTCATTTATGCTTGGTGTTGATGGAGTTGGTGTTATAGAACAACTTCATCTTCTTCGGTGGGGAATTTTTACAACAGATTAAGGGAGTGGCCATGGGAGCTAACTGTGCTCCCACATATGCAAATATTGTTTTATCCATGTGGGAGCATAAATACATTTTGAATTCTGACTTTAGGTCCTGTTGGATCATGTATAAATGATTTTTGGCTGACGTATGTATTTTTTGGAATGACACCCAGAGTAAGTTTTCTGAATTTATGGAGTACTTGGAAACTACTACTAGTTTTTTAAGATTTACACATCAAGTAACAATGGACAGGATGAATTAATTAGATGTCACCATACACAAGATTAAGGATGGTCTTAAATCAACTGTTTATAGAACAGAAACATACTCAAATTATTTTTTGCACTTTTCTAGTGCACACCCTATGTCCCAGAAAAGAAGTATACTTAAGGGACAGTTTATTAGGGCTAGTAGATTAACCTCCGATGAATGCGACTTTTGGACAGAATGTGAAACCCTGTTGAAATTCTTTTTAGAAAGGGGGTACCCTGAAGAGTTGATTCTTACTATTTAGGAAGAGGTTATGTCTAAACAAGGAAGGCATTTTTACCCTTTGTTGAGTAAAGGACCACCAGTTACCAGAGTACCCCAACAGAAGAAACAGGGACAAGGTTTGCTAGAGCCTTTATTATCGAATATAATGGTGATTTGAAGATTTGTAAAGATATTATTTTTAACGAATGGAGGAAATTTTTAGATTTCACAGACCTTTCTTTCTTGAAGTCTAACAAACACCAGATAACATACAAGAAGGGGAACAATATTAAAGAATTGTTGGAGAAAGAGAACTCAGGTGGGACAGGGGAAGCAACCACTAGAAGGACATGAACTTTTAAATGCGGATCATGTTCCCAATGTGTCCACATTGTGAATGAGGAGAAGGTTAATATTCCAAGCAGGAATATGGTGATTATGGTTGATTCCTTTTATAATTGCAGCACTACAGGGTTATATATATTTCAGCATGTATTTCCTGTTGTGCATTCTATAGTGGGAAGACAGAAAGAAGGTTAAGGAACCGTATCTATGAGCATCATAGGGATATCAGTATTAAGAAGGAAACAAATGCCCTATACAAACACGCTAAAAACTGTATTCAGGCAAAATTTAAGTTTTTTGTTTTGGAAAAAGTCCCTATAGATCTAAGGGATGGGGTATGGGGAAGCAAAACTGGAGTATAGAGAGCTTCTTTGGCAAGTTAAACTAGAAGCCAATCACTTCCCTGGCCTTAATGGACACGTTAATATAGCCCCTGTCTTAAAATGAAGAGCTGCAAAACTGTAGGGGTGTTTGAAAGTTTCCAGCTTATAAGAACTAACTATTATTATGTTACAGAGGTTGTCCACTAGATGGGGCATGAGGTCAAGTCTTAAGAATTTAAGTGTTTTTACACACTGCTTTTTACATAAAGTTTTTTTTATTTGTATTGTAATGTATTTTAACTGTTTTATTAACATTTTGTACATGCATTTTATGATTATATTGAAAATTAAGTTGGTATATTGCACAGGGTTGTTTATGTGAAGTTTTTTAACTTTGTATGTTAACTGAGTTTAATGAAGTATTTTACTTGATTGGTTAGTGACACCACAGGAAGTATAAAAGGCAGGGGGGGGAGTTAATGTTCTTTAATGTGATGAAGTCTAAGTGTGATGAAAATATTAATGTGCTTGACTGTGTGTTAATTAAAGAAGTTTTTTTTTCCGTTTATTCAAGTATTTCCATTTGTCCAAGGACTCTGCTTTCCAGTGGTGTATGTTTGGTAGTTGAGTGATGTGCTTACATTTGTTCATAACAAAGGGGCATTGTTCATAGGTTCATAGGTTGGTACTAGCCTATTGGCCCTAGGGCCTATACAAGCCTAGGTATAACAATTCCCTGGATATTTCTTCCCACAATATTTACTTTCCTGGACCCCTGTCTAGCAGGGCAACTGACGTGATCCCCGGGGTGAATTTCCTATCTCCCATCCAATTGTCAAGGTTCCTTTTGAAGAGGGCTAAGGAGGCGCTGACATGTATGGGCAGCCTATTCCAGAGTATGTGGAGTCTGGGTCAGGAACCTATCCCTCCAGCATGTTTAGTTCATTGTGATGACAAGGTTTAGATCCCTGGAGTGTGTGGTTCTGAGGGATTGGGATTTCTTTAAGTGGAGCATGTCCAACATCTCAAGGTTTGACATGGCCTTGTATGTTAAGCAGAGATCGCCTCTGAGTAGATGATATGCCACAGAGTATAGCTGGAGTTTTTTTAGATGGTCAGCATAGGGCATCTGCTTTAGGCCTATGATTCTTTTAGTGAGGTATTTCTGCGGCCTTTCCAGCTGTTGCAGATGTCTTGTGAGGTATTTGAAGATAGCTCTGATAAGGAATGAATACAGGGGTAAGAGGATTATTTTGTCCCTTGAAGATATTCCCTTGGTAATTAATTGAACCAGATAGAAGGCTATAAGGATGATGGAAACATGATGACCAAATGAGAGACAGAGAGAGAGAGAGAGAGAGAGAGATGTGTACATAAGTATCCTCTTATGACCATCTCTCTATGAAGAGGAGTAGCATATATAACATATGAGGTGGGAGCAGCTTTTTTGTTGAACACAACTGCACTGCGTTTTTTTGCATTTAACTTGAGATAATTTTCAGTGCACAGGCTATGTGCATATTCTATCCCTTGCTGGAGCTGTTTAATATCAGTGGATGAGTGTATAACATTACACAGCATGCAGTCATCAACAATTGTATTCAACCACACTTCTGGGATATCTGCCTGGATGTAGGCAAAAGAAATGCCAAAGAGGTAAGGGGCTAGCACATATCCCTTTGTCACCTCACTTATTATAATTTTAATTCTGAGAGTGTACAAGCAACTTTCACAACCTTGGGATCTATTGAATAGTCAATTTACAATGCAGTGGAAAATACAAGGGCTTACATTAAATTTGTCTGATTTTTCAATAATTCCAGCATGGGGAATAGTATTGAAAACCATAGCCAGATAAAAATAATCAGTGTTCACAGACTGACCTTTTCAAAGAAGCTTACTACATTCCAGAGACAGGACCTACCCTTCACAAAGCCAGACTGAGCGAGGTCTAGTTCCGATGCGTTGTCTACATTTGCAGAAATTAGTTCTGCTATGATGCATTCCATAGTTTTAGATATCAGGCTGGTGCAGCTGATGGGCTTTATAATTACCCAGATCTATAGGCAGGCTACCCTTGCATAGGGATGTCGCTAACTGTTCTGTAGGCACTGATGAGAATGCAAACTGCTATGTTATCTGGTCCCACGGAAGTACTATTTTTAAGTCTTTGATAGGGTTCTAGACTTGTTCCAAGTTGATTTTAAGGGGAAACTACATTTGCAAAGATAGTGAGGTCAACAATCTGCTAATCTATTGACTATATCCCTGGGATCAGAGCATGTATTATTATTGTGAATGAACTACGTGCATTGTTACACATTATTCCTTAATTTTCTGACATGTATTTGTAGTTTCCTTTGATATCTTTGGCAGCCTTAAGTTTGTATTTTGCTCTACATTTTCTAATAGCATTATTAACGTCTTTGCTGGCATTTTTCAGAGAGGACTTGATATGGGGAAAGGGAATTTTTTGCAACTTTTCATTAATTTACTTCTTTTACTATGCAGTTTATTTACAATTATATTTAGGAGAGATGGGTGTGATGTTTCTTTGCAGCTGTTCAGATGCTGGTATAAGTTGGAGGTGAATGCATCCTTCTCGGTTGGGTCTATTTGTGATAGATTGTGGAAATTATGCATGTGTCTTCTACAAGTTGAAGTAAGTTTGCAGTGAAGAAGTCCCTAAAGATGGTCTCATTAGCTGATGGGGCAGTATAAATAGACCTGACAGAGAAGATGATCAATTTGTGGTCAGATTTAACCAGGGATAAGGAGATATGGGGTGCAGTTCAGGGACGGACTAGGATGGTAAGGACCCGGTTAAGGATATTAGAGCTTCTAGTGGTTAGTTTTACAATTTGCTCCAGTGCATTGACTTTAACAAAGTCTAGGAAATGCTGAGCATAACTAGTTTTAGAGATATAAATATAGTAATCAGTTTTTGGGTAGCTGAAGTTCCTTAACAGAACATATTTGGTTTGATATTTAATGCCTCAGTATTGTAAGGCAATGTTCATGATCTTTGGCGGATATTGATGGGGATCTATAGCTAGATTTTTAAGGGTGTTTTGAATCCCGGGAACTCCAAGTTAGGGTCAAGAGTAATTTGATGTGAGCTAATGTTTTTTCTAACAAATAAAGATAATCTACCATAATTGCTCAAAGGTCAGGAATGATACGTGCTAAACCCTGGTGTAGAGAGAGTGCTGTCATTGCATTCACACCATATCTAAGTAACTAGCCAAATATGAATGTGTTCAAGTTGTAGGTGGGCCTCAAGTTATGGCATCCTTCTGTTTAGTCCCCTAGTACTGAGAAATGCCACCATTATTTCCATAAGTGAGCTTGAGTCTGTTACGTAGGAATGTCCAGTAGGGTGACTCTGTCTAAAAAAGACACAATGGGACAACATAAG
The DNA here is from genome assembly GCF_019279795.1 of Protopterus annectens. Classification (NCBI taxonomy): domain Eukaryota; kingdom Metazoa; phylum Chordata; order Ceratodontiformes; family Protopteridae; genus Protopterus; species Protopterus annectens. The sequence goes on from NC_056739.1 coordinate 1,293,575,672, forward strand.
CTTTCACCAGTATGTGGAGGTCCTGGTAAGTGATCCTTGGCAAAACAAGAAGTCTTATCTACTATCTCATCCCGGACTGACGCATACTGAACCCCATTAGAATGGCAACAGTGACCTAGCCAATTATTAAATTCAATTAACTTGTCTTAATATCTAGGAATCATTCTTGGTGAAGGCATGATAGTACTCAAGACCTGAGTCTTTCCTGCCTCCAACACATGCTTAGTAACTTCCATCTTGTCTCTCTGCATGTCCTCTGGGTGAAACGCTTCTGCTATTCAATTCCACCCACATGGGCCAAGACTAGGTCATAGTCATATTTGTCTGACATAAAGTCCTTTATAACATCACAAATTAACGCTCTATACTAAATTATCTGTTGACTCCAATTTCCCTACAAGTACTAACGCCTCTCTCTTCCGCTCTTCTCCACAATTACTTGCATTCACCTCTCTACATTCTTTAAATAAATTTCCTGAACTACAATCCCTCTCACTAGACTCACAGGCACTACAGTGGTTCAACTCTTACCTGACTAATAGAAAACAAGCAGTCCTCTGGGACAGTCATCCTATCCTCTCAACTCCCAATTACTATTGGCGTTCCACAAGGATCCATCCTAGGTCCCTACTTTTCTCTATTTTCATAAATAACCTGTCCGCCTCCCTCCTTCATCCACTTGTATTCCAGTATGCAGATGATTCCACTCTCATCTGCTCTGCTTCATCACCAGCACAACTCCACTACCCAGGTGGTTTTCACTGCAGCAGAAAAATGGTTCCAACATATCTGTCTCCTCCTAAACCCCAAAAACCAAACTACTACTTTTCACCCTACCTCTAAATCCACCCCTATCACTTTTCCATTGTATCATGCAATGGCACTGTCATCAACCTGACTCGTCCACTAAGCTGCTAGGTATAACCATAGACAATCAGCTAAATTTTGACTATCACATTGACTTAACTATCAAGTCAGTCAATAAAAGATGGGTGCCCTTTACAGACTTAAGCCCTTCCTTACTACTACTACCGAGTGACTCTAGCCCAAACTCACCTAATTTCTACATTGTTGTATGCCTCTCCTTCCTTTATCAATATTTCTAAAGCTAATCTTCAAAAACTCAATACCGCCTACCACAGTATAGCCACATTTGCCACTGGCTCTCTATTCCAAACTCATCACTGTCTTAACTTAAAAAACTAAACTGGCTTGAACTTCCCAACCTAATACTACTACAGCAGCTTATCATCACTTTTAAAATTCTACATCACCCTTCAACACACCCATACTAAATAAACTCATCACTCCTTATAAAAATCTCCTTCCTTAGATCAGCTAACAAGGTACTAGTTACTACCGTGAAATCTCACAATAAATCAGGAGATTCCTTATTTGCAAACATTGTTGGTTCTTACTGGAATAAACTCCCCACAGAACTGACCTCCCTAGACTCATGTCAGCTTTTCAAAACAGATGAAAGCACCTAATAACTCACTGGCTATGCCCTTGCTCCAATCCTGACTGACCCCAGCAAACTTACTACTCTCTTCAGTCTGCACATGTGCACTTTTGCTCTTCTGTTCTAACTTAAACTGACTTCCCACAGTCCTTTTATTTATCTCTATTCTTCTGTTCTCAGTTCTGTTTGACTCCCCTCTGACCTCTTTGATTGTCTGTCTCCTGCTTCTTTTAGCTGACCTCCTATAATCCTGTTTTACTTCCTAACATTTCCTCTCTAACTCTTATTTCCTCTCCTTTTCCTACTGCTAGTTCCTAACCTCACTAAGTCCAGAATTCCTGTACCTAACAGTAGCGTGCTTTTTTCCTTTCTCTTTGCGTCATTTTGCCTTTAGACTTTCTTTAGCCTCTTAAAATCTTTACACTACTAACCTGCATGTTAACACTATATATTTAACCACTTTTATACTTACAACTAATACCTACTTGTTGTTCATGACTAACTACTATGGATATTTTTCTACTTTAAATTGTTATGTTGACACTGAAACTTTTCTCCTCAGTCCCCGACTGAATTTTAATTGTCATCTACTCAGGTTTTTACATCAAAAACGTATTTGTACTTGTATGTAGCCGTATTATACTATATTAGTTTAGTTTTATTTGTATAGTTAGTACTACTAGTGACTTTATAAACTGTAGTGTATTTTAGTTTCTGATAGTGGAGCTTTTCTCCTCGGGCCTCTGCTGAAAATGGACATGTATCCAGCCAGACTAGCCCGGTTAACAAATGTAAAATAAAATAAAAAAAAAAAAAAAATAAAATAATTTGCTCCAGTGCATTGACTTTAACAAAGTCTAGGAAATGCTGAGCATAACTAGTTTTAGAGATATAAATATAGTAATCAGTTTTTGGGTAGCTGAAGTCCCTTAACAGAACATATTTGGTTTGATATTTAATGCCTCAGTATTGTAAGGCAATGTTCATGATCTTTGGTGGATATTGATGGGGATCTATAGCTAGATTTTTAAGGGTGTTTTGAATCCCGGGAACTCCAAGTTAGGGTCAAGAGTAATTTGATGTGAGCTAATGTTTTTTCTAACAAATAAAGATAATCTACCATAATTGCTCAAAGGTCAGGAATGATATGTGCTAAACCCTGGTGTAGAGAGAGTGCTGTCATTGCATTCACACCATATCTAAGTAACTAGCCAAATATGAATGTGTTCAAGTTGTAGGTGGGCCTCAAGTTATGGCATCCTTCTGTTTAGTCCCCTAGTACTGAGAAATGCCACCATTATTTCCATAACTGAGCTTGAGTCTGTTATGTAGGAATGTCCAGTAGGGTGACTCTGTCTAAAAAAGACACAATGGGACAACATAGGCTTTCACCAGTATGTGGAGGTCCTGGTAAGTGATCCTTGGCAAAACAAGAAGTCTTATCTACTATCTCATCCTGGACTGACGCATACTGAACCCCATTAGAATGGCAACAGTGACCTAGCCAATTATTAAATTCAATTAACTTGTCTTAATATCTAGGAATCATTCTTGGTGAAGGCATGATAGTACTCAAGACCTGAGTCTTTCCTGCCTCCAACACATGCTTAGTAACTTCCATCTTGTCTCTCTGCATGTCCCTCTGGGTGAAACGCCTCAAGTTATTCACCCCCACATGGGCCAAGACTAGGTCATAGTCATATTTGTCTGACATAAAGTCCTTATAACATCACAAATTCTGGCACTGGGCAAGAAGCTTATAGCCACACTGCTCTTTTCCAGTCTGGTGAGTGTGCAGTTAGCATGCTTGACTATAGAGCAGATTTAGTGGGCCTTATGAACTTAAGCCGGTTTTCCTGATGATTCTTGGGAGAGCACTTTGGAGTTGCAGTACATGTGAGTGAAAAAGCAGTAAGTGCTGTCTATCGTGCTGGTCACTTGGATATTTTAATTGTCTTTCAGAAGCTTTTGGCAAATGGTAAGGACCTGGTCAAGAATATTAGTGCTTCTAGGGAGTTTGATATTTAATGCCTCAGTAGTGTAAGATGGGTCATGATGACATCATACCAGGTGCCGTGTGACTGATGTGGTGTTGTAATTGTACAATACTTACTGATACGAGAAGTTTGCCTCTATATTTGTTTTTTAATTTTAACTTCTCTTGTAGATCTTAATGTCAGTTAGTAGCAACAGTGAACATTTGATAATCACAAGGCAGTCGCTACACTGCCTTCGGACACTTGATGCATTTGAACTGACCACAGATGGAGTTAGAGCAGACTGCTGAGCCTTGCTGCCAGAGGGTGGTGCAGTGTACTTCAAGGTTACAGATCAGTAATAAAGATTAAAGTTTTATTGATGTTGAGCAAATCACATGGTCCTTCAATGTGTGTCTAGGCCAAAGGTATTCTGGGGGAGGGAGGATTAGTTGAGGTCTGCATGCAAACATATGCACCTAATAACTGTGATGTAAATAGAACTAGCCATAAAGCTCTTCAAAACTGTGATATTTCATGGAAAAGTGGGCAGAAAACACATTTCAAGATAAACATAGCTTAGCAAACTAAATTAATTTAAATTACATTAAACAAATTGAGAAAAGTTTAGTATCTCATTGAAGTATCAGACAAATGCTGGCAACACAAACTATTTTGTTATGTGGTACTGCCATTTTAAAGGTAATTATATGCATATTTATCTGTCAGTCAGTCTGAATGTATATGCAATAGTGTGCTAGTTACTTTTCTGAAGACGTATGTAAAATATGAAGAGGTATAAAATATACAAAGTATACAGACTTGTCTGGTATGCATGAGATATACATATATCAACATTATAACTTGTATTAATATATTTAGTTTTGAAATTATTCTTTCTCTTTTTTGATATGGAATTTGTTAAGCATTTATCTATGTGTTTCACTGTATTTTCAAAAAGTTTGTATAGGAGCTGGTGACAAAAAATGACTACACAACGACTTGAAATGTATTGGTCTCAGCCTATGATGTAAAAGAACTATTGGCTCACTGTAAAGGAAATTAATTCTCTACCAAAGAAATAATAGCCTATTGTGTTTTCAGTTCTCAACAGATTAGCACAGTTTATAAACATAACCCTTGAAGAAATGTTCAGTATTATAATGTTTCTCCATGGGAATTACAAAGGTCACCAGACAGATTAATAAAAAATATTATGCCATTTAAAAGATATAATTAGAGTCTGGGTGTATATTACATGTGAATGTCACTTTCTACAGAGAACTGTGACTCTTGCGTGGGAGGAATAAAATGAATGAGGTCTGGCAGAGACTTTACGTGCTATGTCAATTCACATTAAGAAAATTATACACTTAATTTATTTGAAACTAGCCAAGGTATCCAAGATACAAGATCTTGTTTCAGTTAATGAGCATAATATGGTTTTGCTATCTCCCTCTAGATGCATTGTGGTAGTCATCAAAGATGAAAAATGAAAAATGGAATGCTAATACTTTCTTATCCACCTTCAGCTTGTTTTAGAATGGCCTAAGCAATGTCCCAGATGCCCATAATAAAAGGAGCTTATCCAATAAGTGAATTTTTCCTGTAGTTGGTATTACATGGGACTCGTACTATGTCTTGTGCAATTGCTGGAATTGATGGTGTTCCTACATTTTTATTGGCTCATGAAAACATAGTGGCTGTTACCTAGAGATTGTGATTGCATAATGAAAAGAGAAGTATAATATGGAATACACTGCAGCTAGTCAGTGCAGTGTGTTATCAAGGGAAATGTCTTGCCTGCAAGGCATATAAGTTATTAATTTCATATTTATATAATCAAACATACGTTACTCAGAATATAATCAAGCTATGAGCTGTTATGCCAAAAGAAAAGTTACTTACAGGTGGAAAACGTACCTTATTAGTTTTCTACTGAAGTCTGTGTCCTTGTAAGCAAGGTACAGACTCAATATGTAAGGCAAAGCCCTCAAATACTTCATTGTTGCTTCTCCCGGAAATGCAAGAATGACAAAAACCAAATTAAAATGAGATGAAATGAGGAGTGTAGACATACTTAGCTTTTTCACAGATAACGTGTTCATTACTAATATAATAAGGCACTATACATATTTTACTCACAGCTTCTGTGTTTCTTTAGAATATCTAATTGAAGACTTTCATCATAAACATTTTAAAAAATTTACCACGTGTGATATGTTATTTTCTATAGTGATTGCATTGCCAAAGAGAAAAACGAAAAGCCAAAAAAAAACATGAATCATGTGATGTACACAAATAAAAACTGTAGTGATTCTTTATGCATAAAAGTGATCGGGGACTTGTATATTGGACTGCACAGAATCACATTTACAATAGTCCGAGTGTACAGCAACCATGTTATTGAGATGTAGGCACATTCACTTGTCATAGTCTAATTACATTTGACACCACAGTAACAGGTCACTGAATATGTTCACAATACATTCTAAGCCTTTGATTACTTGTGCAACATTCTTTGACATATCTGTGGAACCAATGAAATAAAAGTCATGGGACTCTAGTCCTTCCTAGTGGCATTTTTGGAACCAATGAAATAAAAGTCATGTGACTCTAGTCCTTCCTAGTGGCATTTTTGGAACCAATGAAATAAAAGGCATGGGACTCTAGTCCTTCCTAATGGCATTTTAAATGCTGGCAGCTTAATGTTTTTTTTTCATTCGTTATTAATTGTATTTTTAAATGTACACAGGGTGACAGTTTCTTCATCTGGTTTTGTGTGCCAGAAAGAATGATTTGCATTTAATTCTAGAAACAGCTTAATGTTTAGTACAGCTAAGGCCACAACTTCAATCACAAGTGATGGGAAATGAATGAATTTACTCAGCTCGTATCCATCAGTGTATATATAAATCATGTTTCACTTCTCAAAAGAAATAACATCCCTTTTTTATATTTATTTTATATTTTTAACTAGGTATACAAGCTGGTGTGAGGACCCTTTTCAGGGATGAGTTGGCCAAATGTGAACATGAAAACATTTTGAAGAAACTCCCATTTTTTTCTGCCTATAAAGATGAAAACACTTAAGATTCCTCTAGAGTCAGTTACCTGTTTCATGTATGATTTTTATTTTAATATTTTTCTTAGTAGTTTCTCCTAATTATTCTTGTTTAAGCATGTAAACAGTAGAAATGGTAGACAGAGTCAACTATGAATAAAAAAAAAATCCAGAGAAATGTTATTTAGGTTTTGTTGAAATATCAAATATATTGTATGCACAAATACATTGGGTAGAATTTCAGATGAGTGTAAAGAAATGCAATGACATGAAGCCCATTCTTAAGTTATTTCTATCCAAAATATAATAAATTTGTTCCATCATTCACCCACCCCACTTTAAAGAAAAACTCAAACAATCTACTCAACTCCAAAACCTGTCCTTGTCAAGCCCCTACTATATACCTTCCTCAGTCCCTCCACATACAGCTAAGTTCTCCACTATTGTGGATACTTATTAAATGCTACAATCAATACTATTGGACTTAACTCTTTTTGTAAATATGGAAATATATTTTTAGTCTGTAAAAATATTGATATGTATATATCATGTGTTTGCATTTCTGCTTTGTCTCTCTAACGTTCTTGTATAACTGATTTTGACCATATTTTTGACTCAGATGTTTGATTCTCTGTAAACTGTTTGTGTTTTTTTTAGCTTTTCTCCTCTGGTCTCCACTGAAAATGGGCCACAAGCCCAGCTGGACCAACCTGGTTAACAATGTCAACACATAAATGAATGAATGAAGGGCTGTGTGCAAGTGGAAAACAGGAAACAAAAAGAAAAAAGAGAAGAAGAAGTAACTATATAATATAGTATTTAAATATACTGATAAAATCTAACAATAATAATTCATTTGAGGAGGGGTCAAACAGGCATTAAAGATTAGCATTAATACTGCAGAATGTTATTCTTCTGCAATAACATTCCTAATTTAGGCTAAAAAACAACATTAATAATGTTTGTTTTAGATAGCATAGTACTTATGTCTCTTTATTATAAACTAGACAATGCACATAGACATTCTGAACCAACATATGCATGTTGCAGTTTAAATGACAGAAAATTAGGGAATAAATCATGATAGCAGTTGTTTAAACATTCAGTCAGCTCAAGATGACCTTCATGGTTGTTTGCCCTTTAAATTTCAATCTGTCAAGCTTCAAATGACTATTTTAGAGGAAGACTATTTTGAGGTATAGACAGAAAACAAATGTTTTTGTTAGGCTTGAAAGCCTAGTTATTGTGCATATATGTTGTTAGTGATTGGTTAATTTTTTGCTGTGGTAAGTTACATATATATACATGCTCAATACGATTTATAGTATTAGTAATGCTCAAGTACAAATACAAGGCCTGTTCATTTGATTGCTTCTTACCATTTTCTGATCCACTTGCAGAGAATTATCAGTGAGGCTGACACATGACCGTGGAGGGACTGCATTAGGGAGTCTTCTTCATTTATTGGGAAGTGGATGCCCCTGAGATCTGCAAGGGAAACACCACAGCAAGTTGCAACAGCTGCGGGGTCCATCCAAAAACAGCTCAGAGTTGAGCTGCCAAGACAGCAGTAGCATGGGCCCAGCCCCCAAGGCTGGATGAAGCTTGCTACCTATGTCAAAGATACACAAGTCTCTGTTCCTGGGTCTCATGGCAATTTGTATCAAATAATGGGGTCTGATGGTGTGAAGCTTTGCAGCCTTGCTGCTTAGTGAAAAAAACTAGCCTATCTCACTAATACTCCTACACCATTACAGCCCCTTCCATTTTACCCCCTACTCCTACATCACATCCCTCTACACCACATCAGGAAACCCTACTTCACTTACTACTATTTTATCATGTCTACAACTATCCTCCAGTCACAACTTAAATTACCTATCACCTTCTTACTATTATTCCTTCTCATCACTACCTACTTCTTAACCTCCTATGAACACTCCATAACTGTTTCTCTCTCACTTCCCTCAAAACATACTAGTACACCTGTAACATCCTTACCTTCACCCTACTTACATACCTCCTCACAATCCATATACCTACTTGCCAAATACCATAGACTATTACACTGCAAACTACTAAAAACTAAATCAAAGAAATTATTTGACACTTTTCTAAAACACAAACCCAAAAACTATGGTATACTACTCCATCTACTTCAGGATGGTGACATACACCCCAACCCAGGCCCTCAACCTACAACTACTAAAACACACAGAAACCATATAAAACCCCTCCTTCCTCCATCAACTACACCCTCAAACTTATTATCCTTGGCCCATCTAAATATACGCAGTATCTGTAATAAAGTTAGTCAAATACATGCCCTACTCGAAGTATACAACTTTGACATTCTATGCTTATCAGAAACTTGGCTAAAACCGTCTATTAAAGACATTGAAATTACCCCACCTGGATATAACATTGTTAGACTTGATCGTACCTCCAAGAAAGGAGGTGGAGTAGCTATCCTATATAAATCTAACCTGAAGCTTACTCTTCTTGACCTTGCTCTTACCCAAAACAATAATGCAGAAATAATCTACTCTAGAGTTCAAATTAACACTACTAAAGCAATAAACATCATTTGTGCATACCTGCCCCCAGGAAACGACATCCCCACATTAGAACAACTTCTTGAACAACTCTCCAATAACCTCCCTCAAGAAACACTATTCCTTGGAGACTTTAATATTGATTGGAAATCTTGTAACAATGCTAACCCTACTTCCCATTTAAACCTTTTTGGTTTCAAACAACTAATTGATAGTCCCACTAGAATAAATAAAACAAGCAAAAAAGAAACCACCTTAGACTGGGTTCTTACAAACTCCCCCTCACAAACCTACCAAACTGGCATCCTTCCTGATGACCTTAGCGATCACTCCCTCACATATGTCATTAGAACTAAAACCAATCAAAACTTACCTACCTCACATAGAACACTATATTCAAAGAAACAATTTAATCCTGAAAGGTTTCAAACAGAGCTCTCACAATACAACTGGACCCCTCTAAAACACCTCTCTCTCAACAATGCCGTTGAACATTTCAACTCAGCATTCCTTACAATCTTAAACCACCATGCCCCAAGTCGTACCATTAGAATAAAGACCAAAACAGCACCTTGGCTAACCTCTAATACTAAACAAAAGATTATGCTCAGAAATAAATCTTGGAAAAAATGGCATTCCTCTAGAAACCCAACAGATTATCAAACCTTTAGAGAGCTGAGAAACACAACCAAAAACGCTATTATTTCAGACAAAAAGAACTACTATGTTGAACTTCAGCAATCCACAAAAATAGAACCAAAAAAGTTCTGGTCTACTATCAATAATCTACTTACCCCAGGCAAAGTAGTTACACCCAACCCACAGAATTTAGACCCTGATAATCCCTCTTTAATAGCCAATAACTTTAATAGCTTCTTTACTACTTCCATACAAACACTAGCAAGCCATTTATCTCCTGATGCTTCCCAACTGATCTTAAGTAACACCAACAACATCCTTCCTCCCCTTCAACTTCAACCCATACCCACCTCCTACATACAATCTCTCTTACAAAAACTTAAACCCACTACCCCCTCAGCAGATAAGCTTCCTGCTGAATTCCTTCAAGTAGCAGCAAAAGCTATAGCCTACCCTGTTTCTATCCTAATAAACAGATCCATAAAAGAAAGTGCTTTCCCTGCAATCTGGAAGATATCACACATCACACCCTTACATAAAGGAGGCAAATCCACTGACCTTTCTAACTTTCACCCAATAGCACTATTATCTCCACTAGCTAAAATCATGGAAAAATGTATACACAAACAACTACTCAACCATCTCCTTCAAAATAACCTACTAGCAAACACTCAACATGGATTTAGACCCTCACATAGTACTACCACTGCACTACTTTCTTTTACCAATACCATCAACTGTAACCGTAATAATAACAAACTAACTGCTTCTCTTTTCCTAGACCTGTCAAAAGCCTTCGACATGGTCAACCATAAACTTCTTCTACACATATTAAAATCACTTGCCTTGGATTTCTCCTCCTTAACCTGGTTTTCATCCTACCTTGAAAACCGACAAGCAGTACTCTGGAAAAATTCTCTATCTGCTCTACTACCTATCTCCTTAGGAGTACCTCAAGGATCAATATTAGGTCCACTCTTATTCTCCATCTTTATTAATGATCTTCAATCATCTATCCAAAACACTACCTGCATACAATATGCAGATGATTCTACCATCATTTGCACAGCTTCCACCCAATCTGAACTCCAGTCACTCACACAATCTACCTTTTCGACTGTTGAACAGTGGTTCTCAAAAAGATGTCTCCTCCTCAACTCCAAGAAAACAAAACTATTACTATTCTCACCTACCCACAAATCTTCTCAACTAAACTTTACTATTACTGCAGGCGATAATTATCTTATCTCCCCAGACTCTACTACCAAACTGCTTGGTGTTACTATTGATAATAATCTTAACTATGATTGTCACATCAATAACACTATAAAAGCAGTAAATAAAAAGATAGGTTCACTGTACAGAATCAAACCCTTCCTTACACCAGAAGCACGGACCACCTTAGCTCAATCACATCTTATCTCCACCCTACTGTATGCATCCTCTATTTACACCAATCTCTCTAAAAGCAACCTGAAAAAACTAACTACATCCTATCATAATATAGCCCATTTTGCCACAGCATCCCAGTACAGAACTCACCACTGTCAGAATTTAAAACACTTACACTGGTTAGAACTACCTAACAAGCTTATCTATCAACAACTTTTAATTACACATAACATTCTATATCAACCAATAAAAACACCCGCTCTCAGTAACCTCTTGACCCCCTACAATAACTTGAAACAGCTGCGATCTGCCAAAAAGCTACAAGTCAACACAACTAGAATTACAAATTCAGCAGACAACTGTCTATTTTCTAACTCCGTAGGGAAAATATGGAATAACCTCCCCGCACACATTACCTCACTAGACTCCTTTCACCTTTTTAAAAAACAACTTCTCTCACATCTGAACAACTTCTGGCTATGCTCCTGTACCAATCCAGACTAATTTACTTTTCCTTTCTTCAGTCATATTTCCCTATTTAAATATCCCAATCTTTCTCTGTTATCACAAATTACTTAATTACTGTACTGTTCCAAAAAAAAAAAAAAAGTACCAACAATTTCTTCTACAATTATGTATATACAGCCTTTTTCAATATATAGATAGGACTATGTGTTTTTTATCTGGTTTTTTTAGGTGTATTTTTTACTAGACTAAAATGTATGCATTGTTGCTTAAATGTTTAACCTTGTTTTTAATTGTGGAGCTTTTCTCCCCGGGCCTCCACTGAAAATGGAAATTATCCAGCTGGACTAACCCGGTCAACAAATGTAAAATAAAATAAAATAAATACAAAAATTTACATCCTGGATAATTTGATCAACAGTGTGGCTGCCACCAGACTTCCCTAAACTCAGTCATCTGTTTTCCTACTGCCTTGTGGTCTGCATCCTGCATGTTATCCCATCTTTCCCAGCATCACTAACCACCTTCTGTCTGTGAGTGTCCTTCTACCGTATCACTCAACTATGCCTGCGTTCATAGAACATCCCAGATTTTGCCTCTTATTATGGCCCAGTGCCTTATCATTTTTGATTTTCTTGTAAATCATTAAGTATTACAGTAAGCCAAAAATATCAGACACTCAAGTTTGATACTTCTTATTGTTTAAAACATGCATGTTGTTCCCTCTTTTTAAGTGAATTAGACTTATATTTAAAAGTTGTCCTGATTTTGAGCCTTTACCCTCCCCCCTTTTGCTTTTGTTTTTTTTTTTTTTTTAATTAAGAAGTCAAGAGACATGCCTCCCACAGTTAGAACTATGTTCATGTTATAACTCTAGTTAACGGAAAGGCAGAAAAACAAGCAAACAAGCTAGAACTTTTTTTTTTTTTTTGTTTGTTGTTAAAGAAAAAACACATAAAACAGTAATAAAATTGCTTTAAACACAGTGCAGGCTATCACACTTGAGTGTGAAGCAAAATGCAGTGAATGCAGTTCAAATAAATGCAATACAATGAAAAACGACTTAAAAGAAGTGTAAAATGCAGTATAATCAAGAAAAAGCAGAATGGAGGTACTTAAAGTCTCTCTTTCTCCTTTCTGTTGTCCTTGTAGTCTGCAGGATGCCAAAACGGGATCTGCAGAGTTAAAACATCTGCAAACCCATGCAAACATGGGTTTTTAAAGCAGAAAGTTAAAAGGGAAAGAAAAGCTGCCCAAATGGCCAATAAGCTACAATTTCAGTGCTGGAAACCACTCCTCTTGTGGTAGATAGGCTACCTAGTGCTTACCATTCCCACTGATAAACTGAAAGGCTTCCCTCTAACATGGAAAGGTCTGGGGAACTCAGAAACTACAATACAGTCCTGAATACAGCAAATCTGTATCTGGACTACTCTAGTTAACAGTAAAGGCAGGAAAACAAGCTAGAACTTTTTTTTTTGTTACAGAAAAAAGCACTTAAAACAGTAATAAAATCGCTTTAAACACAGTGCAGGCTATCACACTTGAGTGTAGAGCAAAATACAGTAAATGCAGTTCAAATAAATGCAATACAATGTGGGTGTGAATGACCTGAGACGTACCTCCCTGGACTACATGAAAAGTGACATGGAGGAGGTCTCTGATCATGTAGCCCAGGTGGGTATGACCCTAGCTCTGAGTAGCATCCTACTGTCACCCAGAATGATACCGCACTACAAAGAGAAAATGATTGAATTCAACAATTCATAGGTTCATAGGTTGGTACTAGGCTATCAGCCCTAGAGCCTATACAAGCCCAGCCATAACAATTCCCTGGATATTTCTTCCCACAATTTTTACTTCCCTGGACCCCTGTATAGCAGGGCGACTGACATTACCCCCAGGGTGAATTTCCTGTCTCCCATCCAATCATCAAGGTTCCTTTTGAAGAGGGCCAAGGAGGCACTCTGCTTCACATGTATGGGCAGTCTATTTCAGAGTATGAGGAGTCTCTGGGTCAGGAACCTATTCCTCTAGCATGTTTTGTTCATTGTGATGACAAGGTTTAGATCCCTGGAGCGTGTGGCTCTGAGTGATTGGGATTTCTTTAAGTGGAGCATGTCAAACAGCTCAGGGTTTGACATGGCCTTGTATGTTAAGCAGAGATCACCTCTGAGTAGACGATATGCCACAGAGTATAGCTAGAGTTTTTTTAGATGGCCAGCATATGGCATCTGCTTTAGGCCTGTGATTCTTTTTAGTGATGTATTTCTGCAGCTTTCCCAGCTGTTGCATAGGTCTTGTGAGGTACATACCAAATGGGGCGTTATACTCTATAATGGGTCTAATGAGAGATGAGTACAGTGGGACAATGACCTCCTTTTTCCTGGATGAAAACCCTTAGTGATGAGGTGTGCCACATGGAAGGATTTCCTGACTGTTGTGGCGATGTGGTTATTGAAGGTGAGACCACTGTCCACATGTGTCCCTAAGTCTCTCATCACACTTTTGGTGTTTAGTGTACTGCCACCTGTGTAGTAATTCATGGGTACATGTTTTTTCCCAAAGTGGATAACTATACATTTCTTGGCATTAAGCTTGAGCCCATGGCTCTGGCACCAAGCATCTGTTTCTGTAAGGCCCTTTTGTAGAATATCCACATCATTTGGGGATTCAATAATGGCTCCCAGTTTGCAGTCATCTGTGAACTTTGTTAGCCAGAGTCCCGTAGTGTTGGCCTGTACTTCAAAGAAGTAGTTGCCAAACAAGAGCAGTCCCAGTACTGAACCCTGAGGTACTCCACTTGTCACTTGTCTGGAGCTGGATGTGGAGTTGGCTACTTTTACAGTCTGGGTTCTGTCAGTAAGCCAGTTGGCAACCCATCGAGTGACATAGGGATTTATGCCCAGCTTAGTAAGTTTGTTTATGATTCCAGAGTGGGGGGTGGTGTCAAAGACCTCGGCGAGGTCCAGATAGGCTGTGTGGACTGCCTTACCCTCGTCCATGGCTCTGGAGACTGATTCAAAGAAGTCAATCAGGTTTAGGAGACAAGATCAGCCCTTCACAAACCCAAACTGGGTGGGGTCCAGTGTTTGAAGGTTGCCAGTGTCTTTGTTTATAAGTTCCATGATAATGCGTTCCATGCCCTTGCAGATCAGGCTCATCAGACGGTAGTTCCCAGGATCTAAGGTGGATCCCTACTTGTGGAGTGGGATAACTGTAGCTGTGCACCACTCAGTGGGCATGAAGCCTGAGGTGAGGCTATGATTAAACATGACACTTAGGTGAGGTGCCAGTTCATTTTGTATTTCATGTAGTACACAGCCCGGGATGTCATCTGGTCCCATGGATGCTGTATTCTTAGCTTTGGAGAGTGCAGTTTCTACCTGTGTGGCCATGATTACCAGAATTTGGCAATCTTTTGGTATTGAGATGGGCCCTTTAGGGGGTGACAAGGGGGTGAAGTTGACACTAAATCTATCTGCCAGGATATTGGCAATATCCTTGGGATCAGTATATTTAATGCCTTTCTGTTGTAGTTCAGAGCAGATCTGAGCATTGCCATTTAGAGTCTTGACATAATTATAGAATGCCTTGAGGTTGTCTTTGGCAATTTTATTTTTGTAGCAAGCTTTTGAGGATTTTATGAGGGATCTCGGCTTCTTACTGTGGCTGGTAAGGGAGTTTTTTGCATCCTGGGATTTTCCTCTTTTCTGCAACAGTTTTTTCCTTTTATTGTATAGTTTGTTTATGACAGGGGACCACCAGATTAGTTTCCTTTTTTTGGAGGAGAGCATCTTGGTTCTATTTGGGATGGCATGATTCATGCACAAATGGATGTGCTTGTACAATGTCTTAGTGTAGGATTCAGCAGTCAAGCTTTCAGATCCTGTCTGCAAGGGTGTCATGAAGTTTGTCACTTCTGACTTGAGTAGCATGAAGTTGGCTTTGGAAAAGTTTTTTATGGAGGTTTCCTTACTGGGGGGTGGGGGTGGGATGTGGATGTCAAGGGTGATTTGCTTATGGTCAGACCTGACCAATGACGGGATGACCACTGGTGTGGAGCATCTATCTCCCATGTTGGTAATGACCAGGTCTAGGATATTGGAGCCCCTGGTGGGACAATTGATTAGTTGATCCAGGGCATTGGAATTTATGAATTCCAAGAACCATTGGGAAAAGGAGTTGGTACCCGGGTAGTTTCCCCAGTTAATGGCAGGGTAGTTGAAATCATCCAGTATTAGGATGTTTGGTTGTATCTTAATGTTTTCCAGTATGTTTAGAAATGTGTAGTGAGAATCTTGGGGCATTGTGGGGGGATCTGTAGCAAGCTGCAATTTGGATTACAGTCTTACCTAATGTTAGTTACACCTGGAGAATTTCAGATGCATTGTGTTGGGCAAATAGCCTGGAGGTGTGAATATCCTTGGTGAATATGGACACTCCTCCACCTTTAGTGTTTCAGTCTTGGTTTGGTGGCCGAAAAGTGTGGTAAGAGTTGTAGCCTGGTATTGCACTGGTGCTCTCTGGAGCCTTGAACCAGGTCTCAGTTACTGCACAGATAACGATGTTCTCCATTTTTAGGAGTGCCTCGAGAGAGTGCATTTTGAGGTTTAGACTTTTAGCATTGAGTAGCATTGTCTTCAGATTTCGCATGCTTGTATCTGTTACAGTGGTGGTTTTGTCCTTTGAACTTTGCCTAAAAAAGGCTCTATAGGGGTGGCAAGAGCTTTGGCCAGTAACCTGAATTCCAGGGGTGACAGGTGCAGACCATCTCTGGCAAAGCATTGTTGTTTGTTGATCATGTCTTCTCAGGCAGACAGATACTGGATCTCCTTTGAATGACACCAGAAGCTTAGCCAATTGTTGAAGTCCTTTTGTCCTTATACTGTGGTATCATTCTGGGCGAAGGCAGGATGCTACTCAGGGCTAGGGTCATACCTGCCTGTGCCACATGATCCGAGAGCTCTTCCATGTCTCTTTTCATGTAGTCCAGGGAGATACGTCTCAAGTCATTCACTCCAACATGGACAATGATAGAGTCGTATTTGTACTTGTTGTGGAGTGACTTGAGTGCATGTGTTATGTGGTGGATCCTGGCACTTGACAGGTAGCTGACTGTAATTTTCACCTTGTTCAGCTTGGTGAGTGGGACATCAGTGTGCCTGACTATAGAGTCACCTATGACTAAAGTGTTGGGTAGATTGTCTTGCCTTAGGGGCTGTTGTTGTGTGTACACTGGTGTTGTGAGCTATGTGTCACTTTGGTTGTGACTGGTGTTTGTTTGCATTTTGGCTTCGGAAGTCCTTGTAGCTTGGGCAGGTTAATGTTAAGGGCCTCTGCATATGTGGGTTTAATGTTGCTATGTGTGGGTGTTGATGGTGTGAGTTTTGAAGGGCTATGTGTTGTTTGAGGTGTAGTGCAGGTGTTAACCTTCTCCTCTTGACTGTCTAGCACAATCTTGGCTGGAGAGAGCTTTGTTTCCAGTTTGGCTATGTAAGTGCATCTTTCGCAGGTTGTAGTGTTGGATGGTTAAAGGAGAGGGTTGTCTGTGTACATGAGGCAGTTGCCGCATTGCCCCAGTATGCCCAGATTCACCAGGTGGACAGGAGAAATCACTGGAAGCTGACCCTTGGATATGCCTGCTTAGGTGCTTTTTTTTGTAAAGTACAAGAGCTGTTTTCCCTTACCTTTGCTAGGTACTTTGCAATTATAGGCTGTTTAGTGTCTGATTAATTTATCATTATTGACAAGGAGAGGTGAGTGCTTGTATCAGTTTCAGGCTTCCTAGTGCTTTCCAGCAGGTCCAAGAGCAAGTGCTAGTCACAGGGGTTCAGATTTTAGTGCTACTACTGAGAAAGCTGCTAGTTCTAAGGGAAAATTTAAAGAGCAGACTTTCTGGCACCTGAAATAGTTTAACCATAGCCCCACGGTGCTGCACGATGTGAAAAATGTGCAAACACACGCGTTTTTAAGCCAGAAAGTTGAAAGGGATAGAAATCAGCCCAAAAAGGCTAATAAAATTACAATTTCAGAGCTAGAAACCACTCCTCTGGTGTTAGGCAGTACAATGCTCACCACTCCCACTGGTAAGCAGCAGCACTAAGTTTCTGGTGTCATTCTAAGGGGATCCAGTATCTGCCTGCTTGGGATGACATGACTGATAGACCTCGATGATTTGCCAGAAATGGTCTGCATCTGTCACCCCTGGGTTTTCAGATACTGGCTAAGGTCTGCCACCCCTTTAGTGCCTTTTTTAAGTGGTGTTCCAAAGACCAAAATACCACCATAACAGCTATAAATAAATGCAATCTGAGGGTCATGCTGCTCAACGCTAGAAGTCTAAATCTCAAGATGCACTCACTCAAAGCCCTCCTAAAAATGGAGAACATCGACATTTGCAGTGTAATGGAGACCTGGTTTAAAGTAGAAGAAATCACCCCTGCACTACCAGTTTATAACTCAGTTCACACCTTTCAGTCCCAGAACTTGGGCCGTAGTTCCAAAGATGGTGGTGTCTCCATATTCATTAAGGATATGCACACCTCCAGACGAGTAGCACAATGTATCAGAGATACTTCAGGTACAACTAACATTGGGCAAGACAGCGATTCCAGTCATAACCTGCTATAGGTCCCCAACCATGTCCCAAGATGCTCACTTCATGTTCCTAGACACCCTAGAAAATATTAGGGTCTAACCCAACACCCTCATATTAGGTGACTTTAACTATCCCTCCATTAACTGGGAAAACTATTCATGTACCAATAGACTTGCCCAACGTTTCCTAGAAATCATTAATTCCAATGCCCTGGACCAGTTCATTCTTATCTCCACCAGAGGGTGCAACATCCTTGAACTGGTTATTACTAACATGGAGGATCGTTGCTCTACACCAATAGTCAATTCCTCCCTGGTTAGATCTGACTATAAAGTAATCACCATGGAAATACACATCCCACCCACACTCCCCGCAAAAGTAAGCACCATGAAAAAACCTCTCCAAAGCTAACTTTAGGCTCCTAAAAACAGAGGTGGCTAACTTCACGGCACCCATGCAAATGGAAAATAGTTGTATGACTGCCAAATCATACACCAATGCACTGTACGAACACGTACATAAATGCATGGAACTAGCCATACTCAACAGAGCCAAGACGCTCTTCTCTAAAAAGAGGAAGCCAATCTGGTGGTGCCCTGCTATTAATAAACTCCACAACAGAATGGAAGAAACTGTTGCAGAAAAAGGTGAAGTCGCAAGACTGAAAAAACTCCTTTATTAGCCTCAACAAAAAGTTGAGATCCCTCATAAAATCCTCTAAAGCTAGCTATAAAGGCAGAATTGCAGCAGATACTAAAGAGAACCACAAGACTTCTATAGCTATGTCAAGAATCTCCACGGCAATACCCAGATTGCTCTGAGTTACTGCACAATGGTACCTCCTATACTAAGCCAACAGATATTGCTAACATACTGGCTGACAGATTCAGTGCCAACTTTACCCCCCTCTCTCCCCCTAAAGGACCAATTACAATACCAGAAGAATGCCATGCAACCAGCATTACTGCTGCACAGGTTTAAACAGCACTGTCCAAGGCTAAGAATACAGCTTTCATAGGACCTGACAATATACCTGGCTGTGTTCTACATAAACTACAAAGCAAACTGGCACCACACCTGTGTGCCCTGTTCAATCCCAGCCTCACCTCAAGCTTTGTCCCTTGCTACAGTCATCCTTCTCCATAAAGGGGGAGGGACTACACATACTGGGAACTATCACCCCATCATCCTGATGAGTCTGATATGTAAGGCTATGGATGACATCATCATGGACCTAATTAATAAGGATATAGGGAATGCTCAAACTCTGGACTCAACACAGTTTGGTTTTGTGAAGGGTAGATCATGCCTGCTCAACCTGGTGGACTTCTTTGGAGTCAGTCACCAGAGATGTGGATGAGGTCAAGGTGGTTCATACAGCCTACCTCAATCTGGTCAAGGCTTTTGATACCATTCCTCACTCAGGAATTATAGATAGACTCACCAAACTAGGCAACAACCCCTATATCACTAGATGGGTTGTAAATTGGTTCACAGCTAGATCTCACAATATGAAAGTAGCAGACTCCAAGTCAGACTACTAACCAGTCATGAGTGGAGTCCCACAAGAATCGTTCCTGGGTCCTCTCCTGTTTGGCATCTACTTCTCAGAATTCCAGGCCACACGGGGGGACTCTGGATGACCAAGTCCATAGACATTTGCAATCTGGGAGGCATTATTAACTCCCCAAGTGATGCAGACATTCTACAGAAAGGCCTCACTGAGACAATCAACTGGTGTCAAAGCAATGGCCTTAAGGTCAATGCCAAAAAATGTGTCATCATCCCCTTTGGGAAAAAATCAGTTCCCACAAATTACCACATCGACGGTAGTCCACTGAACACTGAAGGTGTTATAAGAGATCTGGGGACACAGGCTGATGCTAACCTCTCCTTCGACCACCCCATTGCAACTATGGTCAGAAAGTCCTTCTATGTGGCACATCTCATTACCAATGGTTTTGTATCCTGGAAGGAAAAGGTTATCATCTCTCTCTACTCTTCCCTCATTAGACCAATCATCGAGTATAATGCCCCATTTGGCATGTACTTCACTAGACACCTGCAACAGCTGGAGAGGCCACAAAAGTACTTACAAAGAGGATCCTAGGCCTTAAACACGTCCTACATGGACAGACATAAAAAACTACAGCTTTTCTCTGTCTCATATCATCTACTAAGAGGCAATCTCTGCTTGACTTACAAAATCATGTCTGACCCAGCTTTGTTAGAAATGCTACATCTAATCCCTTTGCACCACACACTCCAGAGACCTCCACGTCATTACCACAATCAACAGAACATGCTGGAGGGACAGATTTATAACCCAGAGGCTGCCCATGCTATGGAATAGACTTCCCATACATGTCAAGCAGAGCACCTCACTGGCCTTCTTCAAGAGAAATCTTGATGAGTGGATGAGAAATAGAAAGTTCACCCTGGGGATCACTTCAGTGGATCTACTTGATAGAGGCACTGGGAACTAACGTCGGTTGCCATAATACCAGGGCAATTCTATGGGCTAGGCTTGTAAAGGCTCCAGGGCCATTAGCATAGTACACACCTATGAACCTATGAACCATGTGTAACTTCTGTTGGTCTGCTTCTGTGTGTGCTACTAGCTACTGTCTCTCTTTCTTTATGGAGTTGTCTGGCCTTTACCCATCATTCTGAAAATGTCAGTTTTGATACTTGAATTCATAAGCAACATCTTTCCCTGTCTTGCGCTTTCTGATGGCAGTATGTTGCCAACCCGTCGATCTCTTACCATGCCAGGTGGAAGTCCAACAACATGAGCAATATCCCCCGCCCATAGCACACAGGATTTTAGATTGTCTTCTTACAGCTGCAGGAATTACAGCATCAGAAGTTCCTTCCACTCTCCCCAGTATGTAGCTCTGTATCCTGACTTCACCATGCACATGCACATTGCACTAATCTGTGATTCACATTACACTATAGATCTTCTTGTGTCATGAGGAATCACTGTTGCTCACCAGCACCTTGTATACTTTTGGTCCCTATCTCTGTTCTAACACTCCCCTGTTCTTTAGGTTTCCTGTCTCTTCTGTACACAATGGCACTGTACACTTGCTATGTTTTTCAGTATCACATACCATAGAGCATAAATGTTCTATGAAATACCGTTAATCCTTTTTTCTCAGTTATAATAATTTGTTAAGCAGTTACCCTACCCATCACCAGTATGCACTGGGTAAGGTTTCAACTCATTAGGTATACTTCCCCATTCTGTTGCTATCTGATCTCTCTTCCCTATAGAAAATCACTAGTGACTGTGTGCTAGCTGGTATTAGTAGAGAAGATGAGGTATGCAACAATACTCATGAACAGTTGTGTCAAAAAAACCTATTGATTATAGTGATCTGCAAGAATAGATAAATTACACTCAGATGAATTTGAATTTTCCAATTTGTTGAGAGGACTTTTCATTGTTTGCATCCTATACTCCATTTATGTATGTGTGTATGTATGCATTTATTTATTTGTTACTGACAATATCCTCAACCTGAATATTGTCCTTTGCTACTCAAGATTACAAAATGCATGTTTCTCAAACACAGGACAGTTATCTTAAAAATCTTCAGAATTTATCTCCATTGCAAAAATTCATTTTAGCAAAGTAACAACATGTTGGCTTGTGTCATTCAGTTGCACAACCTCAGGGTATTTTTAATTAATAGTCTACTCACGACAGAAAAAATATGAATCCTTATACTAGAACAACTTTCATTGAAGAAGAAGATGGAATATCATGAACTATTGTCTCCACTTTCTGATTTTGGTTTCTGAATGTGCAAAATACCTGACAATTTTGTTCATTGTGTGATACTGTCTAAGTCTAATCTGCAAAAGAAAAAAAAAAGCATTGGTTATTAGAAACATTGCAAACACACACACACACACACACACACACACACACACACACACACACACACACACACACACACACACACATGTGTGTGCACAGATTTACTACTGGTTTCCAGTGTTTCATTTTTTTTCTTTTATAATTACGACAAAATACCATAATATATCTTAAGAGATGTTAGACATGATGCTTTTATCAAGAAGTTTTACCACAAAGTGATTCCAACAACAGAATCACATAGTCCGCAATATACACCAGTCAAAATGCCAACTAAGTCAACTCCTAAATCCATGAAAATGTTTTACTATGAGAGCTGGAATGCAAGAACTAGAATATCAGTCAGTTGATTAGAATTCAAAAGTTGCAGACCCGCTTCTCTGTTATTCTCTGTTCCTAACACAGGTAGAATTTCTCCAGTCAGGATGTGAAGAGCCAAAAGGTAAAATGTGTCATTGGTTAAATACTTCATGTGAGTACTTCCATTAAATGCCTTCTTAAACAGTATGATAATGCATCTAAAGAGATTAAAACTAGCAAGTACATCCACTAAAGGCAATAAAGATCGTACAAAATTGAAGCTGATGGTATAAAATACATCTACCTTTGCCTTCAGCTACAAATATTTTGGTTTGTTCAACCAATTTTGGGAATCGGTAAAGCATATGGCAAACATTTTTTTAATCAAATGACTAGTCTGACAGACATCATTGAACAAGTCTTCAATGCAATTAAGATATTAATCTTGTCTATGCCAGAAAAAAAATATTTGTTTTACATATAAACACTCTCTAATCCTACTTTACTCCAATGACGTA
This sequence comes from Protopterus annectens, assembly GCF_019279795.1. Classification (NCBI taxonomy): domain Eukaryota; kingdom Metazoa; phylum Chordata; order Ceratodontiformes; family Protopteridae; genus Protopterus; species Protopterus annectens. The sequence goes on from NC_056739.1 coordinate 1,293,598,530, forward strand.
ATCCCCCATTCCATCTTTACGGTAATTCACAAGAAAGAAGTTGAAGCAATACTTTGCAAAAAAGAATTATAATAAAACCAGTTATTCCATAATTTTATTTAAATACACAATTCCAGGGCATCCAGCAAAGAGATGGATGGATTCTGTGAGAAAAGACGTAAAACACACAGACGTGGCCATCGAAGAAGGTAGGAGTGTGACACTGAATCAAGAAAGATGGTGACAGTTGAAGCAACACTCTGACCACATGTATAACATGGGGACAAAGGGAGTTGATGATGAAGACCTACTCCCATTATAGGAAAACCTCTGACTTATATTTTATAATCTAAACCTTTCACCTGGAATTATGGCCTAGTGGTATCATTTAAGAAGTAAAGTTCCTATACCCGCCTCACTTGCAGACTTTAGAACAGTATCTAACATTTGTGACCAAGCAAACATTTTGAGAAGATAATTTGTCAACAAAAATACGGTATATTATATACTTTATTATGCCATATGATATTCTTGTACAATCACAACAAATTTCAATTCTAGGAACAATACATATACAGATCTATGAAATAGCTATAAAAAATCTACCTCATATTGTTAAGCAAGTATGACAGAGGAGCATATTACTTTGCAGGTGAGGAAAAAATATTTAATTAGATGACTGTGTATATCCACCCTTCTCTACGCCTCCCCAATTTATACTAATCTATCCAAAGACAATATAAATAAGCTGGCCACATCTTACAATAACATTGCTAGATTCGCCACCAGATCCCCTTTCCATACTCACCCCTGTCAAAACCTAAAACAACTATGATGGCTGGAACTCCAAAACCAGATGCTCTTTCAACAATTAACCATCACCCACAAAATTTTGTGGCATCCTACAAATATTCCCATTCTCTCTAACCTGATCAACCCATATAAAAATATCAGTACCCTACACTCAGCAAATAAGCTATTAGTTACAACCCTTAAATCCAACAACAAATCTGGCAATTGTTTATTTACTAACTCTATTGGAAATTATTGGAATAAGCTTCCTAGTAAACTAACATCCCTCACATCTACTCCACTTTTCAGAAAGCAATTAAAAACCTTCCTTAACTCACAATGGCTATGCCTATGTACTAATATCAGCTGAATCTCACTTATCTCTATTAACTTTTTTCTAATTTTATTAAGTTTCTGTGCTAAACTTCTGTACTTAAACTGTTTGACTATAGTCCTGTATTGATCTTTGTAAATAGTTAGCTCTTTGTTCTTTGCCTACTATGTTTAATCTTTTCTCATGTAATTTAAACATAGGCCTATCTATAAGGGTGTTTTTTTTATGTACATTATTTGCTATATAACTAATGTGGAGCTTTTCTCCCCGGGCCTCTACTGAAAATGGACATATATCCAGTTAGACTAGCCTGGTCAACAAATGTAAAATAAATAAAATAAATAATATTTTTTGCAATAAAATATTTAGTTACAGCCATACTGATAAGATTTAATTTCAGTTATTGCTGAACAGAGAGATTCTTCTAGAAAATTAGACCTAGATTCTACAATTCCCTACCTGAATAAATAACATATTAGAGACACACAAATATATGTTTATAAAGTTTGTGTGTATGTGTCTTCCTATCTATATCTATATATCTATGTGTATATATATATATATATATATATATATATATATATATATATATATATATATATCTACAAAAACAGCAAACCCCCAAAATGTTGATGTAAAAAATTTCATCCCCCAAATAATAAATAAATCAATCAATAAATATATGAATAAAATCAACCTCTTGCAGTATATGATCAAAGACATAATCTGAGAACATACACATAAAAAACAATGAATTTGTAGTGGGGAAACAATTACATATACCAGCTTGGAGACTGCACATTTGCAAGGACATGGCAAATCCCCCAACAATGGTATTATAAGCAATCTCACAACTAAGCCAATATCTTTTTTGTCAACATCAGTCACAGTCGGCCAACTTAAGGAGAACCATATATATATATATATATATATATATATATATATATATATATATATATATATATATATATATATATATATGTATGCATGCGTGCATATATCATTTGGAAATGACTTAATATATTGCTATTATATATAAATGAACATGCTTCAGTGACAATGGCTTATAGCCTCTCTCATTGTGCACAAACCCAGATGCAGAATGTAACCCCATTTTGCATTGTTATGAATTTACTGTCCTCTCGAAGAGCTATCATTTCTGTTTACAATGTAGGTGGTAAGTATGACAGAGGAGCATATTACTTTGCAGGTGAGGAAAAAATATTTAATTAGATGACTGTGTATATCCTTACATAAATGCATGCACAATACACAACCCTACTTTGTATTTACTGTAGATTTTTTGCAATCATGAGATTTACTATGTATTTAGTGTATGAGTATTTGAAGTATGCATCCAGTGTATAAACTGGAGAGATCAGTTTCACCCAAATTGCTTATATACCCTTCTATATTCTTTTACATCTTTGATGCTGTGCTATTTGACTGCTTATCTTAGCCTTGTGACCTCGGTCATGACTGAAAAGTATTTTTGTGCCAGCTAACTCATCATCTTCACAAACGTTTAACCAGCTAACTCATCATCTTCACAAACATTATAAGTAAATCTATAACCAGCTAACTCATCATCTTCACAAACGTTATAAGTAAATCTATAACCAGCTAACTCATCATCTTCACAAACGTTATAAGTAAATCTATAACCAGCTAACTCATCATCTTCACAAACGTTATAAGTAAATCTATAACCGGCTAACTCATCATCTTCACAAACGTTATAAGTAAATCTAAAACCAGCTAACTCATCATCTTCACAGACGTTATAAGTAAATCTATAACCAGCTAACTCATCATCTTCACAAACGTTATGAGTAAATCTATAACCAGCTAACTCATCATCTTCATAAATGTTATAAGTAAATCTATAACCAGCTAACTCATCATCTTCAAAATGTTATAAGTAAATCTATAACCAGCTAACTCATCATCTTCACAAACGTTATAAGTAAATCTATAACCAGCTAACTCATCATCTTCACAAACGTTATAAGTAAATCTATAACCAGCTAACTCATCATCTTCACAAACGTTATAAGTAAATCTATAACCAGCTAACTCATCATCTTCACAAACGTTATAAGTAAATCTATAACTAGCTAACTCATCATCTTCACAAACGTTATAAGTAAATCTATAACCAGCTAACTCATCATCTTCAAAAACGTTATAAGTAAATCTATAACCAGCTAACTCATCATCTTCACAAATGTTATAAATAAATCTATAACCAGCTAACTCATCTTCACAAACGTTATAAGTAAATCTATAACCAGCTAACTCATCATCTTCACAAACATTATAAGTAAATCTATAACCAGCTAACTCATCATCTTCACAAACGTTATAAGTAAATCTATAACCAGCTAACTCATCATCTTCACAAACGTTATAAGTAAATCTATAACCAGCTAACTCATCATCTTCACAAACGTTATAAATAAATCTATAACAAGCTAACTCATCATCTTCACAAATGTTATAAGTAAATCTATAAGCAGCTAACTCATCATCTTCACAAACGTTATAAGTAAATCTATAAGCAGCCCAGCTCATCATCTTCACAAACATTATAAGTAAATCTATAACCAGCTAACTCATCATCTTCATAAACATTATAAGTAAATCTATAAGCAGCTAACTCATCATCTTCACAAACGTTATAAGTAAATCTATAAGCAGCTAACTCATCATCTTCACAAACGTTATAAGTAAATCTATAACTAGCTAACTCATCATCTTCACAAACGTTATAAGTAAATCTATAACCAGCTAACTCATCATCTTCACAAACGTTATAAGTAAATCTATAACCAGCTAACTCATCATCTTCACAAACGTTATAAGTAATTCTATAACCAGCTAACTCATCATCTTCACAAACGTTATAAGTAAATCTGTAACCAGCTAACTCATCATCTTCACAAACGTTATAAGTAAATCTATAACCAGCTAACTCATCATCTTCACAAATGTTATAAGTAAATCTATAACCAGCTAACTCATCATCTTCACAAATGTTATAAGTAAATCTATAACCAGCTAACTCATCATCTTCACAAACGTTATAAGTAAATCTATAAGCAGCTAACTCATCATTTTCACAAACATTATAAGTAAATCTATAAGCAGCTAACTCATCATCTTCACAAACGTTATAAGTAAATCTATAACCAGCTAACTCATCATCTTCACAAACGTTATAAGTAAATCTATAACCAGCTAACTCATCATCTTCACAAACGTTATAAGTAAATCTATAACCAGCTAACTCATCATCTTCAAAAAACGTTATAAGTAAATCTATAACCAGCTAACTCATCATCTTCACAAATGTTATAAATAAATCTATAACCAGCTAACTCATCTTCACAAACGTTATAAGTAAATCTATAACCAGCTAACTCATCATCTTCACAAACGTTATAAGTAAATCTATAACCAGCTAACTCATCATCTTCACAAACGTTATAAGTAAATCTATAACCAGCTAACTCATCATCTTCACAAACGTTATAAGTAAATCTATAACCAGCTAACTCATCATCTTCACAAACGTTATAAATAAATCTATAACAAGCTAACTCATCATCTTCACAAATGTTATAAGTAAATCTATAAGCAGCTAACTCATCATCTTCACAAACGTTATAAGTAAATCTATAAGCAGCCCAGCTCATCATCTTCACAAACATTATAAGTAAATCTATAACCAGCTAACTCATCATCTTCATAAACGTTATAAGTAAATCTATAAGCAGCTAACTCATCATCTTCACAAACGTTATAAGTAAATCTATAAGCAGCTAACTCATCATCTTCACAAACGTTATAAGTAAATCTATAACTAGCTAACTCATCATCTTCACAAACGTTATAAGTAAATCTATAACCAGCTAACTCATCATCTTCACAAACGTTATAAGTAAATCTATAACCAGCTAACTCATCATCTTCACAAACGTTATAAGTAAATCTATAACCATCTAACTCATCATCTTCACAAACGTTATAAGTAAATCTATAACCAGCTAACTCATCATCTTCACAAACGTTATAAGTAAATCTATAACCAGCTAACTCATCATCTTCACAAATGTTATAAGTAAATCTATAAGCAGCTAACTCATCATCTTCACAAACGTTATAAGTAAATCTATAACCAGCTAACTCATCATCTTCACAAACGTTATAAGTAAATCTATAAGCAGCTAACTCATCATTTTCACAAACATTATAAGTAAATCTATAAGCAGCTAACTCATCATCTTCACAAACGTTATAAGTAAATCTATAACTAGCTAACTCATCACCTTCACAAACGTTATAAGTAAATCTATAACCAGCTAACTCATCATCTTCACAAACGTTATAAGTAAATCTATAACCAGCTAACTCATCATCTTCACAAACATTATAAGTAAATCTATAACCAGCTAACTCATCATCTTAGGTTCATAGGTTCATAGGTTCATACTAGGCTATCTGCCCTGTGGCAATTATAAAAGACAATCATGATTTAGTCATTACTATGGCTGATAAAGGGGGTGCTGTTGTGGTCATGGACTACCAAACATATACAGATGAAGCCTTGCGTCAATTATCAGATTCTAGTTTTTACATGGAATTGAGTATTGACCCTACTTCAAACTTTAAGGAAGAGATTAATTGTTTTTTAGATTTAGCGGCTGACCAGGGGGTGATTAGTGAGCAGGTAGCTAAACAACTGAAGGTGGACAAACCTACTCCACAATATTTATATTTGCTACCTAAAATACATAAAGATCCACTTCATCCCCCTGGTAGACCGATTGTGTCAGGTCGAGGTTCTTTAACAGAACCATTGTCTGCCTTCCTTACACAATACTTAAAACCATTATTGATACAAATTAGATCACGTATCAAGGGCACTACTGAATTTCTCAATATTGTTAAAGACTCTCAGTTAGAATCTTCATGGTGGTTATATACATTGGACGTGGCTTCATTATATACTAGCATCCCTCATGATTTAGGCATTCTTGCTGTTTCATATTGGCTATACAAATCTGATATATATTCAACAGGGTTCAACAACTTTTTGATTAAATTAACAGAAATTGTGTTACGTAAAAACATCTTTTATTATCATGGAAAAGCTTACTGGCAAATCAAGGGAACAGCAATGGGGGCCTCGTTGAACCCATATATGCAGATCTTTTTATGGGTTATTATGAGGCCACATTCATATATGATGGTCAGCATAACATACATATACAACATCTAGACATCTGGAGGAGGTATCTGGATGATTGTTGGATGGTGTGGCGTGGTGATAGGGAGGAATATTCTGAGTTTGTAACTTATCTTAATGACAATTCTTTTGGTATTAAATTCACTGCCAATATTGAGCGAGAAAATATTGTGTTTCTGGATGTATTGGTTACTAGGCTCTCTGACAACACACTAGCCACTTCAGTTCATAGAAAATTTCCAGAATACAATACTTTGTTACATGCTCAGAGTTGTCATCCATGCCACATCGTCCGCAATATTCCTAAATCTCAATTTATGAGGATTAAAAGGATTTGCTCTTCTGAACAAGAGTATTCTTACTTTAGTGTTGATTTGTCTAGACGATTTATCAATCGTGGCTATAAGGCACATAACATTTCTACAACCATGGACGTAACCAATAGGCTAACACGTACTGAACTGTTGGAATATAAATCACATGACTTGGCAACTTCTGCACAACAACGCAATCAACCTTTAAGGTTAGTAACCACTTATGGTACAAATACTAATCACTTTACAGACATTATTAATCAACATTGGGGCATTTTATTATCACAGGATACTTTGAATCAAATCTTACCTGATCGATGTTCTTTCTCCTACCGGAGGGGATGAAATATGAATTCATATTTTACTCATTATAAGAGATACATCCCCACTATACCTGAACAAACTACCTTATTTGGAGACATACTAAAAGGCTGTTTTCCATGTGGCCATTGTTCTGCTTGCAAACATGTATTAAAACGAGTGAGTTTTCAAGTAAGAATACTTCGCAAGTCTTCAACATCAGGATATTTGGAAATTGTAGTTCAGATTGGGTGGTATATTTAGCTACGTGCCCTTGTTCTGCTTTTTATATTGGACAGACTTCTAGGCCAGTTAAATTCAGAATAGGTGAGCACGAGTGCTATCAGAAATAGACGCACAACAAATTCATTGTTCAAACATACTATTGAACACCCATCTGCTACATTCAAATTTGTTGTTATTGATAGGATAATTTTACATAGAAATTTCAAAGCAGGATGGCACCAGAAGTTCAATGATATGGAAAATAAATGGATTACCAAACTGGGGGGTCTGTTTAGACCAGGATTAAATATATCAGAACAACAATGATGGGGCAACTTATAATATAAACATGTAATATTTTTTTCATTGGGAATATTGTATTTTCTTAGATATGTACATACTTCATATTATAGCTATATATATATATATGCATAATATGGTCTCTTTATTATATATACATTTTGATAACAATATTCTCATGAGTAGGAGAAATATATATGAAAAATATATATGATGATTATTTTATTTATTTACCTATATATCTCCTATATCAACATAACTATAAATATACATGTTGTATTGCTTTCCATGTAATATTTTTTTCCTTTTGGAATTGCAAAATGTACTATCTGATGGTTTGGATGTATGTCCCTTTAAGAGCTGGGATATAAATAGTGCTTAATATGGCGGAGACTTTTTGACTTTTGACTTTTTACTGTCTTTGGCATTGATAAAGGCTTGCATAAGTTGAAACCGGTTTGCTTCCAGTAATGGTTATTACCATTACTTTGGATGGATTGATGGTCAGCTATTAAATTCTTTTTCAAGCAATCCTTTCCGTGCTGGTCCACTTTTGTTCACAGACTGTGGCAATTATAAGCCTAGCCCGATTCTGTATGGCTTACGCCACCCCTTGATTTGAGTATACTGTGCCCTTTTTAAGGTTTAGTTTACTGTGCCTCTGTCTAATAGTGACACGGGAGTAATCCCTGGGACAAACCTACGATCCCCCATCCACCTATCGAGATTCTTCTTGAAGAGATTCAGTGAGGTGCTCTGCCTCACATGAACTGGAATTCTATTCCAGAGCGAAAGGAGCCTCTGGGTTATGAACCTGTCCCTCCAGCAAGTTCTATTTATTTCTGTGCTGAGGTTCAAGTCCCTCGAGCGTGTGGCTCTAAGGGATTTAGATTTACTGAGGTGGAGCATGTCCATTAATTCTGGATTTGACATAGCTTTGTATGTCAGGCATAGATCGCCTCAAAGTAGGCCGTATGCAACTGAGTAGAGCTGGAGTTTTTTTAACCGAGCAGCATATGGCATCTGTTTGTGACCCTTGATCCTCTTGGTGAGATACTTTTGGGGTCTTTCTAGTTGCTGCAGGTGTCGGGTAAGGTACATCCCAAAAGGGGCATTGTATTCTATGATGGGCCTGATGAGGGATGAATAAAGGGGCACGCTTAACTCTCTTGATCTAGATGTGAAACCCTTCATGATGAGGTGGGCTATGTAGAAGGTCTTTCTAACCACTTTGGCAATGTGGTTTTCAAAGGAGAGATTGCTATCAACTTGGGTCCCCAGGTCCCTAATAACTTTCTCTGTACTTAATGGGTTTCTGCCTATGTGGTAATTTGTGGGCACATTGTTTTTGCCAAAGGGTATGACTATACATTTTTTGGCATTTAGCTTTAAACCATGATGCTGGCACCAGTTATCTGTCTCTGTGAGACCTTTTTGAAGGATGTTTGTGTCAGCTGGAGAGTCGATTATGGTGCCCAGTTTGCAGTCATCTGCGAACTTGGTGAGCCATAGTCCTCCCACGTTTGCCTGTACCTCAGAAAAGTATATACCAAACAAGAGTGGTCCCAGGACAGAACCCTGTGGGATGCCACTTGTGACCGGTTTCGAGTCTGACATGACTCCAGCAATTCTCACTCTGTGGGTTCTGTCTTTGAGCCAGTTTGTGACCCATCTTGTGACATAGGGGTTTATATTTAAGCTGGATAGCTTATCTATGATGCCTGAGTGGGGTATTGTGTCAAATGCCTTTGCAGGGTCCAGATAGGCTGTGTGGACTACCTTCCCTTCATCTATGGCTTTGGTGACTGTTTCGAAGAAGTCAACCAGGTTCAAAAGGCAGGATCTGCCCTTGACAAAGCCGAACTGGGTAGGATCTAGTGTCTGTAGGTCCCCAATGTTTTTGTTTATGAGCTCCATGATGATCCTCTCCATAGCCTTGCAGACTAAGCTAGTCAGGCTTATGGGGTGATAGTTTCCAGGGTCCGTAGAGGCTCCACCTTTGTGGAGTGGGACCACTGTTGCTGTACGCTATTCTGTGGGCACATATCCTGTAGTGAGGCTGAGATTGCATAGCTGTTTTATTTGAGGGATTAGTTCCTCTTGGAGTTCATGTAGGACGCAACCTGGGACGCCATCTGGTCCCATGGAAGCAGTGTTTTTTGCTTTGGAGAGGGCAGCCTTCACCTGAGCATCAGAGATGTTTGGGAAGCAGCCCTTTGCCGGGATAGATACTTGCTCTTTTGGGGGGGAGGGGGTGGAGAGGTTTGCACTGAACCTGTCTGCCAGGATATTGGCGATGTCTGTGGGTTCAGTGTATTTTTTGTTGTTTAGAATCAACTCAGAACAAGTCTGGGAGTTGCACTCCAGGTTCCTAACATAACTGAAAAAAGCCTTATGATTGTCTTTGGTGTCCTGTGCAATTTTTCTCTCGAAGCTGGCCTTGGAGGATTTTATGAGGGATCGTAATTTTTTGCTAGTACTAATCAGAGATGCCTTCCCTATTAGGGATTTTGCTCTATCGTGTAGTAGCTTCCTCCTTCTGTTGTACAGTTTATTTATGGCAGGGGTCCACCAGACTGGACGTCTGCCTTTGTATGATTCGGTCTTGGTTTTGTTTGGGATAGCATGATCCATGCATTCCTGGAGATGTCCATAGAATGCGTTTATATAGGATTCTGCAGTTTGGGCCATAGTTTCTACTGGCCCTGGGGCCTTGAAGGATTCCACTTCGGTTTTGGGAAGTGAGAAGTTTGCTTTTGAGAAGTTTTTCACTGTGGTTTTCTGGGCTGGGGGTGGGGTCGGGATGTGGACATCCAGTGAAATTAATTTATGGTCTGATCTTACCAATGTGGGATATACTTCTGGTGTGGAGCATAGAGTCCCCATGTTGGTAATGATCAGGTCTAGTATGTTGTCCCCTCTTGTGGGAGTGGTGACTAGTTGTTCCATAGCATTTGAGTTTATAATTTCCAGGAACCTTTGGACTAAGGTGCTGGGGCTTGAGTAGTGCTCCCAGTCAATGTTTGGGTAGTTGAAGTCACCCAATATAATGGTGTTCGGAGAGATCTTCATGTTCTCCAATGTTTTCAGGAAAGCCGAGTGGGATTCCTGACTTTGAGAGGGTGGTCTGCAGGATGCTATAAACTGTTATAAGTAAATCTATAATCAGCTAACTCATCATCTTCACAAACGTTATAAGTAAATCTATAACCAGCTAACTCATCATCTTCACAAATGTTATAAGTAAATCTATAAACAAATGCATACCTTATTTTCAGATATTACTACACATGTCAAAATCTGTACCTATGTATGTCTACATTGCAGTAGAGCTTAACCAAAAACTATTTAATCCCCTGTTTGTTTCCACATACTCTTCTTTGCCTGTCTAAATTATCATTTGTTACTTACTCCATTAACTCCGCTTCCCTCTTTCCAGCTTTTTTGGTAGCTCAGATGTGGCACATCTTTGCTCTATTTAAATTGTAGTTGAGGGCTATAGTGACAGCTATGAAAAGTTTGCAACCTGTGTTATCATACATGTGATGGGCATTTTTCCTGCATTTTTATGATCTTTCTTTAGGTGCCTTATGCAGAGCACATTCCAGTAAATTTCCAGATTTGCTATTCACTGCATTTCTGATGTACTTTCTTATTACTCCTGTTTGTGGCATAATTTTGATATGCACATCCCTTCTAATTTCCTTCTGTAATGAGGTTTTGACATCTGTTTGTTAAGGACAGTCTTTCCTAATGTTATGTGTTAATATTTGTTAGCTGTCTGTTCAGTCATCATCCCCTCCCCCATTTCTTAGCATTGAATTTTTTATGAATGTACTGTGTGTCTTGATGAATTATTATACAATTTACAATGTAGTTATGCAGTATGGCAGTATGGGAAAAGAAACTGTGAATAGATATTACCGGTTTTATAGTTCTGCCTCTGTAAAATCAATTCCATTTTAATACATTAAGTTTTTGTGTTAAAGCTGCCAGTCACTGATGGTAGGTACCTGCAGGTTAGTTTTGCTGGAACATTACTGTTTTCAAGGTTAGCATCTCATACTTTCATGCCAAAATTCAAAACTAGCATTCTAACAACCAAGAGTATGACATTAACAATAATCACATTATAGTTTAAAACAAAAATGATATGTGACTGCATAGGATAAATAAACAGTGTGCGTAAGCAAGCATTGGTGTAAATGTCTGTGGCATATGCTGGAAATATTCATAATATATTTCATTTCATAGTTGCTTTTTGTTTCTATGGATAACCCCCCCTCAAAAAAATAAAACTGAAAGACGTTCTGCAAACTATGTATTTTCCTCTGTTAGCATATTTCCTGTATAATGAAAATGAGGGAATAAGGCACAGGGCAGAAAAATCTATTATACTGCCAGAAGTACTGCTGAATACAGGTCTTTTAATCTTCAGCTAAGCATAAAACTATTTAGTGATGTGTGGAAAAATTCACTAATTCCAGCCTTAAAGCTTCCCTATCAAGAATTTTAAAGTACTAAAGAGAAGGAAACATAACTGGGTATTTCATCTTGGAAACAGTTTATTGAATTAATAAGACAAGTCAATTAATGTAAAGCTCTGTTGCTGCAGGATAAAACACAAAACAAATTGAAAAAAATACTGAGCTGTTTATTGTGAATGGATCAAGCAACCATGAAGCCTGTGTAATTGAAGCTGCATAAGGTTTTAAACAGTAATAACATCATAAAAGCAAAATAATATAGATTCTTTTCCTTAATGCATGTCATTCTAGCCTTTGTTCACAGTCAGCATGCTTTGTATTTTATAATAGCCCTATTTTTTACGACCCACACAGAAACATTAAAAGGCAAACACTGATTTGTGGCTATTAAGCATATCTAGTAACATCCAGACAAAAAATATGACTTTTTGATTTCTTAGTAATTAAAACAGCAACATCTTTAGCAGCTTAATATAAAGTTTATGCCCTGTTGCAAAATAAAAATAACCATTTGATATTCTTAACATTAATGAAGATGCAAATAAAGTATAGATTTATTCTGAAATGGTTACTCTGGTTCAATCTTTAATCAAGACTTTTCCTGGTTTACCTCTTTAACTACTGAAAGTTTCTGAAAATAACAGTCAATTATCTATTCAACTCAAGTTCCTTGAGACTAGAAAACATACCTGGTGGTTCTCTATGGAGAGTCAAGAAAAACTGACTAAGGTCCTTTTATAGGTTTGCAGGTTTATAGGAATTTACTAGGCTATCAGTCCAGGAACCATTTTAAGCCTGGCCAGTCTTACCACACATTTATCAAAATACTGCTTTCATTTGTCAATACTCTAAGGATTTTTAGTTATGCTAAATAAAATGTTGGCGTGTATGTATGTTCCTAACCTATGTTGACAGGCTGTAGTGGCACCAATGCACAAAGGAGTAGTCATATCAGATGCAAACAATTTTAGGCCATCACCTGACCAGTATTTTATGTAAAATTACATATAAGTTATAAGTACACATTTGTTAACCATGTGGGACGACAGTCCCTTTTCAGGACTGATCTGGGAGTGACATCTGGTTAAGTGACTTGCTCAAGGTTGCACAGTAGGCAAATAAGGGCAGAGGGAATCAAACCTTGTACCACATGAACTGCAGAGCATCACAGCCTTAACACCAACTGTCAGATACATGCCAGATCATGAGCTTACTCAAAATGGTACAAGGGACCTGCTTCTGTTGGATGTGAAATTGTATTGGCTTGTCAGGGGGAGAGCTTGCCTTTTCACTCTCCTGACATTCACTGAATAGGAAATAGTAATACCTAATGAAGGGCTAGCAGTGAATATTGTTAGCTTGAGCTTGTAATGGTATTCAACTCTATCTGTCATAAGGGAATAATTGGCAAATTAATATGACTAGTTTTAAATTCATACTTAATTCAGTGGGTAAAACACAGGCTAAGCAATAGGGTAAGAAAAATCAAGGTAGGGGAGTTTCCCAACAATCTTGACAGGATTTGATTCTAGGGCACTTCATTTTGGATCATTCGCACATATAAAAATGGGAAAAGAGCTAAGGATAACCAGGTATGCTGATGACTGCATACTGGGTAATATAATCACTTCAGTAATAGATGCTGAAGATTCTCAAAATGGTCAATGAAAATAGACACTCTCTGCGGTAGTAATGACCTCTCCTTTAATGCCAGCATATACAGCATGTATCCTGGCAAAAAGAACATAAATTATGATTTTGAAATAAATTACAAAATCTTAAATAATTACATCATCATCAAAATCCTTAGGACAATGGTAGATACTAACTTAAATTTTGACCAGTGCATACTTAATAAAGTCAGGAAAAATGAATCTGCAACCCAACTAATTATAAAATTCATGTCTACATACTACAGGGATATCACTGTATCAATTTATACCTGATGCAGTACATTATAAAATATAATATAGCCTTTGAAAATGTGAAATCTTTTGGAAGACCTCAAGAATTGTACCCGTATTCTGATTGAAAATTATTAGAGGTGACTTTTGTTTGGTCTGTTGTCATTGTCTGATCCGGTTCTATATGAAAGCCTATGCCTAAAATGCACTGTTGGGGAGTTAATACTAGATCATCAAACCAAATACTAAAAAATAATTATTGAAATACCAGAAAGAGGCACATACATTACACACTACCTTCCAGTGCTATCAGGAGAAGTCAGTCATTGACCTCCATAAAGTCTGGAGAGCTGGCTCCTCAAATAACCTCCTGTGGATTATATGGTAGGATGATTCATAGCAACTGCAGTTCAATTTAAAAAAAAATGCCAAATTGAACAAACTGCTGCAGTGATAACTTGTATAATACAAGGAGTTATTTTAGTTATATTAGGGAGAAAAACATATGGTAAATGTTACTCAGAAGCATGGTTTAGAAACCAGTCAAATAATAAAGTTAGAAGTATGATGGATTCCAGAGATATGCCCTTTAAGTTAAACCAATTTTTATTGCATGGTGACAATATTTGCTTGCTTAGTTGTTGAGTCATATGAAAAAGAATTTCCACATGTTACCTATATCACGACAGACCTTCTGATGTTAGATGGACTACACTGAAATTCATCATCAGAGGTCACCTAATTAGTAAGACCTCACTGTTTCATATAAATGTAAGAAACTTATTAACAACTTGGAGTCTAAAATCAGGAATTAGACATTGAACAGCATGTGTGCTAAGACCCTAATAAGGAAAATGGCCTTTAGGATTATGAGACGGAACCTGCATCAATTAATGCTTTCCAACATTCTTATTTTGATGGACAGATCCCCTCAAAGCATCTTGTAAATATTTTTGAATTGTCACACCTCTGTAATAATATCCATATAATTAAGGATGAAGGTATTCTCCTAACTGACTACCTACATGTATTAAACATGTTTTGTTTGACCTCCATGATATCTATACAGATCTCATATGATTCAGTTAATGAGGCCTTAGAGCTATATCAATCTCTTCTTAAACCTACAGTGATACATTTAAATCCTACAACTGAACTATGTAATCATTTCAGCCTATCACAAATTACATTGCAATAAATAATCAGAAAAAATCATGATATTTATTCTGATCTGAATCATTTATTTAATTAATGGTAACAATATATCATTGTACTGAGCATAACTCAACCGAGTTTTACTGGACTTAGCTGGTTATTCTTCTCAACCGTATGTCTAGTATATACTATACATTTATGAACCTTCAAATATTATCTGAATTTCGTAAGTGATTTAGCCCTACCAAATTTGCTGATGAAATAAATAGTATTAACATATGTAAAGCTCTGCTCCACATGACTTTGACACTGACTTCAAGAAATGTAAGAATGCACTTAATCCTATACTAGCCAGGTTGTAAAACATTACTAGAACAAATGCATTATCAATCCATTCCTGAAAAAATCCAAAACAATCTTCATTTCCAAGTTGAATTTTGATTCCTTTCTTAGTAACAATATTTTTAGGCCTACCCCACTGACTGCAATCTATATATACTATGATTTATATTTTAAGTAAGCAATTCCAGTTAATATTCAAGTTTAGAATCTTTGAATTTAAATCCAGGTTTATGGATCATAGAAGCAGGATAGTAAGTTGATGCGTGTTGTCCTGAAATTAGCAGTTTTTGTCTTCGATCAAAACAGATTCTTAAGGTCCAAACATTTTTTATAAAAATGCCTCCTAAGTGTGAGCTTTTACTCTGCATTTATAGTAAAATGTGTTAGCCCCCATAACTGGAGGCCCATGCAATTAACACAAAATGGTAATATTTTACCCCAAGCCCAAACTGGAATTGGCTTAAAATTGAATGTTCCATTTCTCCTCATGTCTTTATTATGTCGATGGACCCACTTGATAGAATCATCTAACACACGTTAATAAATGGTATCAAGTTTGAAAAATCATGTTACCAAGACAATCTCTACTGCAGATGATGTCTGAATTTATTTAGAGAATCTAGTTGTTTCTCTAATATACATATTGCAAATTATTGAAAACTATAGTAAGGTTTTAAACTAAAAATTAAATCTGGTTATATTTTGACCCTTTCCCCTTAATCTCGGCTCATGACAATCTTACTTTAACTGACTGAACTATATAAACATTTCAATAAATGATATTAAATATATAGAAATAAAATATAAACTTTTTATTTTAATGTGAAAACTTAATATCATTCGGGGAAAAAAATTAAAGATCTTGATAGATTAAATAAAGTGAAGTTTAACTCGCTATCCAAACCTATCCCTAACACTGCCCCTAACCCTAACCTTAATCCTGCATCTCACTTTTCAAAAATCCTTTCTATAATATTACCAGTAATCAAGACAGCTTACACACACACACACACACACACACACACACACACACACACACACACACACACACACACACACACACACACACACACACACACACACATACACACGCACACACGCACACACACACACACACACACACACACACACACACACACACACACACACACACACACACACACACACACACACACACACACACACACACATGCAGACACAAACTGGTTTCTTTTCAAGATAGTTTCTCAAAAATGGTTTATTTTATGAACAATGCCATATTCATGATTCTTGCTCACTAGCTTAAGTCTCTCAATAAGCTGATCTTCCCTTTCATCTGGAATAACAAATGCCCAGGTTTAAATCTTAACAAAATGAGGGATATGAAAAATAAAGATGATCTTAAAGTTCCAAACATGCAGTTATGCTTCTCTGTTACAAGGCTTAATACATTTTTCTTTATTTCTGTCCTCCTAAATATTTTGCCATTTAATATTCCTGTGTTGGCTAAGGAAAGAGCTTCTGTTAAAAAACTTACAAATCATCTGACCCTTTGGAGGGCTGGGTTTCTGACTGTGGCACAGCTGACCTGGGTTTGACAAGATGGAGGAAAATGGAAGGGGCATGGCATGCTCTCCTCTCCCAGAGGTGGGAGGGGATTTGCAAGCACAAGGAGGCATGTAAGGTAGTGTGATCTCCCTGGTGGTCATTACAGAAACCATTACTCATGCTGCAGGGGGATGGGCAAGGCTGCTGGCAGGAAATGCCCCTTGTAGAAGTGTGGATGGTGCTCTTCATGGACAGACCACAGGCACCTCATGAATATAGATTGGGAGAAGGAGAAAACAATAGAAAAACCTTTAAACCATCCCAAAGGTTGCATGGATAATGATTCCTATTGGTTGTCCCTCACTCAGTGAAGAGAATGAATGGGCTGACTGACCAAGAGATGGCATGATGTTTGGCAGGTAGCAGAGGCAAAAAGCATTGCTCTTTAGAGATTCTTTTTGGCATCTCATTAAACATGAATGATTAACTCTGAGGGAGCTAATCATAAACACAAAGAAATATTTCATCCGTGAGTCCGTGATGTTCATCTCAATGAGGTCTCATCTCATTGATTTCAACTTGATGGTATTTTAAAGTAAGTGATTTTAAAGAGGAACAACCTCCCCTCACAGTAATCATGGGGTGGAGCCTCCCACATCCTTGTAAGTTGTTAAGTCTAATGGTATGATTCCTGCTTTGGTTGTTTCAGGGCCTGTTGTTAAGTCCCAGACAAACTCAGATTTCTTCCACTTACCTTTGTTCTGGCTGAGTGCCTCTTCCAGCCTACTTCCTTCTCTCTCTCTCTCTTATATCTTCTCTTCCATGACTACCTCAAGATGTGCCTCTCCTTACAACTGCTTCTTGTCCCTGTCCTTTCAGGAAGCCTTTTTTCTCTTTGCTATGTTTTCATTGCTCATCTCCAACTCTCTACCTCCTCCTTCTTGTTTGCTGACTGACAATCTTCATTTATCCTCTGCCTGTCTGTTTCCTACCTTCTTTATTCAATGTTTTTTCCTGACTGATTGCCGTCTTCTCTCCACAGTCTGTCTCTACATTTTCTGTCTGACCGGTTAACCTACCATCATCCCTAGCTTCCATATTTTGTACTGGTGCCCCTGTTCTTCCAGTAATACACACTATTTGTCCTGAAGTTCACCATTCGTCTGCAAACCATGTATCCTTTTGTCAGTCGTATGTTGTTCTTTCATCCAAACTCCAACAAGCATAAGTTAATCTTTGAACTTCCAAGAGATGACGTTTAGTTTACAAATGTCAAGGGTTGTGAAAGGAGGTTATCTATGGCAGCAACAGTGGTATTTAGAGGTTTGTCTTCTAAGATGTTACAACAAGGACTAAGAAGAAGGAATTAAAATTGCAGACCATTGAATGTTTTCACTCAAGTTTATTGTCCAGAAACTCAAAACAGGAAGGCTGATTGCCATTTCATTGAACAGTTTGGTGTAAGAGTATGCAAACTAAATAGTTGCAAAAAAACAAAAAAAAATATTCCTTAAGGGGTGGGGGGGGGGCTTCAACTCTCAGACACTTATGTAGGAGCAGAGCCTCTACATCCCAGGCTATTGCTCCTGCTGTTACTGCTACAAGTACCTGCTGCTGCAATTATAGCTCCTACTATGGCTATGGCTAATACTACTGTTAATGATACTTTTACTACTACTTCTGCCCATACCTCTCAACCTGTATGAGCAAGAAATCTGGACAAAACCATCAATAACGGGGGGGGTAGTCAAAGGGCCAAATATCGGGACACTTTTTTAAATATTGATCTTACAAACTTAGCAAATTAATAGAACAATATGCTCTGCATTAGCATAAATTTTCTGACTGGTATGAAGTCAGAAATGCAAATGTCTGTCATTATTTTCTGACTTCAGCTCTTAATAATTTTCCAATGATTTGCAGAGAACCCCAGTTTTAGGAGAAATGGACCAAAATGTAAGGCCAAAATCTGGACATTCTGCAAAAATCTGTACAGTTGAGAGGTATCCTTCTGCCACTAATATTACAGATAACAATAACAATTGTAATAAAGAATAATAACACTAGAATCTACTAGTAAAGCAGACAAATAGTAACAGAAATGTGTATGTGAAGAGGACTTCCAAGTTCAGACATGACAACAAATTAGACTTCACTGAACACTGTCCCTTAGCTTATATTAAAGGAAAAAGAGTAGCAGACTTAATACATATGACGATGAATGTCCCCCAGGCTCAGAAATATCACTGACTACATCTCATTTTAAACACCCCCCAAATATTTGTTTACTTAAGTAATGCAGAAACAAGAGAAGAATAGAAATAATGCAAAAGCTTCTTACAAGATACGTTTCAATGTTAAATTAACTTCAGGAAAGCGTAAAAGTGGCTGAATATATACACTTAAATCATGCAAAATAATTAGTGATGACTACTGATTTAAAAAACCTCAAAGGAATAAATTTAATCAGGAATGCTTCAGTACTAATATTGCATCAGATAAATAGGAATAGGTAATACATTTAAAATATATTTAACTTAGATATACTTTCATATTGTAATGGCATGAATAAAATTTAGAGCTATATATAAACAGAGTAAACTCATTCAAATCTATATATACACATAAGTGGGTATGTGTATGCACACACACACACACACACACACACACACATATATATATATATATATATATATATATATATATATATATATATATATATATATACTCACACACATGAACAATTACACAGACACAACATGTGCAAGCACATGTGTATGTACATGTAACACAGAGACTGAATGACCAACAAACAGACTTACATATACAAAGTCTGAGATGGCCTTTTCTCAAGATATTCCCTTCTCCCCATAGCAATCTTAGAGTTGGTATATATAAGTTTGAGGTTGTGGGTGGTGCAAGGGGGCTTCCCCCCTGTAAAAAAAGTAGTTTAAAGGAGAAGAGCAAGCATTGAGATTCACTCTTTCCTGGGTTTTCAGTTTTTTTTCAGTTTGATGGCAATTGATACTATGGATGCTGACATTTCAACTGGGAGTTCTATTTTACAGCAACAAATTAGGAACCACACTATGGTAAAGAGTTCTCATAAAAAGTCATATAAACAAATAAACAACACGGACTCTGCAAAAACCGTAAAACATTAATTGCAAAGGTTTTGGATCAAATGATCCTTCTTCAGTGCTAAAAACAATTCAAAGCACAGGTATCTATTAAATAACATTCTCAAAACCAATTAAAAAGCCCACCAATCAGAAAACACAATCAATTAAAATGCTTAAAGTTATAAACAACGTAAAACCACATTTTTACTTGAAATGCATTTGTTTATGTTTTAGAATTGGCTTCAAACTATTAACATTAATGCCAGGATTTGTATCAGCATGAAAAGTAATGATCCATTTGTATTCAGACATCTCAAGTTTATTGTCCAAATCACCCCCTCTGATGTCACTATTAATAATCTCTAGGAGTTTAAAAACAAATAAATGTGCCTTCCCATTTTCTGAATAATGTTTTCCTAATGCATTTGTCTGGAAAGATCTATGTATATCAGACCTATACTATATTATGAGCTCTTGCAATTTCCTACATGATTTGCCTATATAAAAGGCAACACATTTTTTACAGGTTGCAAGACAAATAATATTAAAAGTATATATATATATATATATATATATATATATATATATATATATATGATCAAAGGTAGTATTTGTGAAATATAAGATAAGTGGAATTGTATACTAATGTTGAAAGTTGTGAGATCAGTTCTTAAATACAATAATACCTTCTGCTTGTATAATCATGCTCGTACCAACTATCAAGCCTTTCCCAATTGAATTTGAGCTATTTTATTTCCGTGGGGAGGGGTGTTCTCCATAAACCTGGAGCCTAAACCCATCTACATTAGGTTATAATTCAGACGGCCATGAGGGTTCTGTGTGTCCCAGTTGCCATTATCAGCTATGTGGATATTTCTGATGTCCGTAACCTCACCTTTGGGCATTGGGATGAGTGAACTCCTTCACTGGGGGTTCACCTTCCCTTCTCCACGTGGATGCATACTCCTGCCATCTACAATGAAGACTACCACCAATTGATAGCTTAGTGACAGTAACATCCATGACTACCCCCTAGTCATTTATTTTACATACTAACAATTCCTCTGACTGGACTGATCCATCTCGTGATTGACAATGCCCTGCTTCACCCCAGGATCCCCGGCCAACTTTGTCATTTACCCTAGTTGTTAATCACTCTTTAGTTACCTGTACCATAATTAGAGCTTTATTTCATTGTGACACACTTAGAATATGGACTAAGACTACAGTCCTTATCCGTGTATTTGGTTAAATGTAAATTTGTTAGAGATGGTTTATGTAAGAT
The DNA here is from genome assembly GCF_019279795.1 of Protopterus annectens. Taxonomy (NCBI): domain Eukaryota; kingdom Metazoa; phylum Chordata; order Ceratodontiformes; family Protopteridae; genus Protopterus; species Protopterus annectens. The sequence goes on from NC_056739.1 coordinate 1,293,619,847, forward strand.
TTTTCTTCTTATTAGCAGTCCAATAATGTTAGAATTAATTTAGCTTGAATTACATCTCCCTTCAAATTCGGTACCACATCATGTTCATTTCCTGAAGGTCATTTTGTCCTCTACCATATACTTTTACCTGTGAAGATAGTTAGAAAGCTAAAGTAAAAGCAAAAAAAAGTTTATTTAAATTGAAATTAACATGTGAAAGTGTAGACATACTCAGAACAATTCCTTGTTCCTATTTATTGTAATATATTCTGATTCTGTAATTTCAACTTATATGAAATAAATGATTTTGAGTACAAAGGATAGGGCAGGGAGTGCTCTTACAATACTATTAAGATAAAATTCTTATTACTACTAGTAACAACTGTTATTCACTCAGCAATTTCAATATAAGCACCATGGACATTTTCTTTTTACTATATGCTACAGTAAGCAATATTTCATGTTTGTCAGTGTTACTGGCACCTGACAATAGTAGAGCACAGAAACATCAAGCTACTTGAAGGTCATATACGCAAATCTCCCACTACATAACATACAGCAGTAAAGTCACAAATGTCATGCAGTTGCTAAGGCAGTATGATGTATAGTTTAGCGCTCAGTGTGTGTGTGTGTGTGTGTGTGTGTGTGTGTGTGTGTGTGTGTGTGTGTGTGTGTGTGTGTGTGTGTGTGTGTGTGTGTGTGAGTGTGCATGTGTGTGTGTAGGTATATATACAAGCACAAATTACTGCCAGGTAGAGTACTGCAAGGAATACATGAGGACATTCACTAATACACGGGAATGGTGGGGGCTAGAGACAATGACACAATGACCCTCCTTTGAAGTATGATTGCTCACACAGCATCCATGTGAATCTCTATCCATAAATTTGTAAGGATTTACTAAACACATGCGGCTTACACAGATAATGGAGGCAAAGGTCAGTTCTGCATGCATGGAGGCCATGTCAGGCATGTACCACATGTGGCCCAGGCAATTCCAACATCCATTGGTGTGGACTTCTTTATCAGGCAGCAAGATGGGTATCATCGGAGTTCAGTGTCATGAGGAAGGAGCTCACAGTTAGGGTCACAGTCTAATGGCACAAGCTGGTGACTGCTTCTGCTGCATCAAGAAGGTCACACCACCATGGGTCTAGGACTACCCATTCCACTTATGCTGTACTGATGATGCCATAAGAAGGCTGAAAGATGCATGTCCACATCTAGTGGGGTTTGGCTTTACTGGCCTGAAATTGTCCATTAATAGACTTAAAAGGAAAAAAAATTCATGGACATTCAGAATTGCCATACAGCTGAAACACCTGATGTCCTTAAAGGTTCATTTGCATATATCCCATGTTGCCTCTAATACAAGAGGTTTAAAGGATCACACAGTGGGAAGTCTAGCCTTGCAAGGTTTTTTTTTTTGGTTTTTACTGATTGTTTTTTTCTGTGTGACCTTTTTACTCATTGTTTTAATCTGATATAAGAGAGGAAAGCATTGGACATCCATCTATCTATTCTATTCAACACTTGAACAGAGTGTCCATTAAGTGCTAGACCTGAAGTTTTGCTTATCCTGAATGAACATGATAACTAACTAGTGGTAAAAATGCTGTGTTGTGTCAATGCATTATGGAGAGTAGCATTAACACCCCAGGCTGTAATTATGTGCCCTGATTTTAAGCAAAAGATAAGCTGGAAAAATAAAATTCTGTTTATAACCCATGTAAATATATGGCCCAATGGACTGGAAATGTGAAGTTTTCAATTTTCCATCCAATGGTGCAAGTTTCACTTTACCCTATATAAGTGTAACTTGGACCATTGGATGGAAAATCAAAAATTCACCCCTGGTCTGTTCCCTATTTGTTTGATGGACAGAGGCAGTCAGTAAATCATATCATAGCCAACAACAATCACCCTTAGATAAATGTATGGAACATTTAACTTATGGGACACATTTGGGTTGCATGGCTAGGATTATAAAAGCCCAAGTGGTCATGAGCCTAGGGTACACCTATGAACCTATGAAGTAAGTACCTGCCTTCTCAAGGCAAACTTGTTGACGTTGACTAATCTGATCTGTCAGCCATGTGATTAACCAGACTATAATGTAGACTTTGTTTAACATAACATCACTTCAGGATAGAGTCTGTAGTAATTCACTTACTCTGAATACACCTGCATACAACCAATTAAACATGGCTGACCATAGTATGCATGAGTGGAGATCATTGACTGTGAACATCATTCCCACAATAGATCTCAAGTGATGTTTGCATAAAGGCTTCCTAGGATCTTGTGTTAAACCTTTCACGTTTCCTAACACTATAATTACTCTGGTGATGAGCCAGTGATTAGTGATGTCTGGAAGTCCTAGGGAATGAGCAAGGCAACCCAGTGATGCTAAATGAATGAGGGTAGTATTGGGTGCTTTGTTCATTAAGCAGTAAAAATGAACCACAACTGAAATCAACCATTGTTTGTGATGCAAAGGTAGCCTGAGGTAGAAAATCTTAAAGGCATTCAATGATGATGTGTCAGCCTTCTTACTGTTCAATGCTCAAGACTTGGATGATAAACAATGGCAATCCATCACATCTAGCAAATTTTCCAGAGAGAAAGGTGTCCCAAATTGTTGTGATTCTGGTGCTAACTACTGAAACATGGGGATCTGAAACTGTGATAAACTATCAGCTATGCTTTCAAGTTTCCCAGGAATATGATAAGCTGTAAAATTTAAATGAATCTGTAAACTGAGTAAGAGCAGTAATCCTAGATCTGAATGTATCCGTTTGAAGCTAGGAGATTGCTTGACAAACACTTACACCACCACTTGATTATTGGAATAGTAAGTTACCTTACTGTTGATTAAATGTGTTTTCCAGATCACAACAGCTACCTAAAGTGGTAAACATTTCTAAAAATGTTATGTCATGCTTCCTTTCTATGGACAAAGAAGTTGGCAATTTTTCTTCAAACCATATGCTCTGAAAATCCCCCCCCCCCCCTGATGCCTAGATCTGTGACTGCATCCGTAAAGAGCTGAAGAACCACAGAAGAATCCCAATGGCTCTGCCAAAGTGTGGTCCTATTATAATCATTCAAAAATGTCTTTCATAAACAAAGGTCCTTCTTGATCATACCTTGGACATGTCCTTAATGGTGCTTATATTTTCCATCTTTCAGTGAACTGGATAATGAGCTCAGGAACATCCTGCCAGGAGAAATTGCCCAACAGATAAACTCACCGATTCTAACCTTGTTGGCCGACAGAAACCTATCTGTTGTGAAACCAAGATGTTGTAAATTGTCAGATGGCAATTTAAATGCTGCTGCAGAGACATCAATTACTAAATCCAAGAAAGTATTGCCTTGGAAGGACCCATCCAAATTATCTATGGCAAGAAGAACTCATAATTCAAGGAAAAAGTCCTTAAGAATTTTAATTCCTTCTTTGGCTCTCTCCTTCCCTTTATCTATTATGGGATAGTCATCCAAATAGTGGATGATGACTTGAGCAGGTACACAGTACTGCCAACACCAATGCAAAGCAGGGCTAAAAGTTTCAAAAAAGAACAAGCCATACAGCAGATCACGGGTATGGCCTTTTCAAAACAGAATTTGCTATCAAGTGCAAAGCCTAAAAGTGGCCAGTCCTGTTCTCTGACTGGAGGGAGTCAGAACACAGATTAAATGTCTAGTTTACAAAGCCAGGGGGGTCTTAAAATGTCTTGATAACCTGTGCTGCTTGGTCCAGAGATGCATACCTCACAGACAAAAGGTACAGAGTTTGATTCTCACATTTGAGAAAATCGGCTAGGTTTAAAATAGTCCACAAGAGGAGATAGTTCAGTACAGTGAGGAAGAAAAAGAGAACAAGCTTCGAAGAAATACTTAATTGATGTAATAGTGCATCATGTCCATTTTGCCTGATCTACAAAGCGGTCTTTGACCCAGCCCTGATGGAAATGTTGCATATTCGCAAAACTAACTGCACAAGGGTTACCCCTTTCAAAGGTCTAAACCTAACATGGATATATCATGTTGGAGAGACAGATGTGTATTTCAGAGATTGCCAATCCTCTGGAATAGGCTTCCTGTTCACATGAAGCAGAGCCATTCACTGACCATCTTCAAGCACAATCTGGACCAATGGATGGGAAATCACAAATTCACTTCTAGGGTGGCACCCATGTTGTCAAAACCCCATTGCTGACCCTTATTATCTTTCCCCTAGGGATAGAAAATTGGATACAATCTGAATAAAACTGGCTAGGCTTGTAAGGGCTTTTGAACATTTAGCCTAGTAATCTCCTATAACATATAAAGTAATTAACAGAGGTTACATCAGGTTGTAGACAAGGGTGGGTGGGTTGGGGGTTTGAGTGAAAGAGCTTACGACATAACCTTCCTAAAGTTAATTAGTTTGTACACTTCCTTCTCCTTCTCTTTAACTGAAGATAGATTTTTTGTTGATTTTTGACTGAAGAACCAATGGTGAAACGTGATGAAAACCCTTGAATGAGAAAACTAGCTGCTTGTTTCTTGGGATAACTAGATAGTTCCCTTGCCAGTTTATTAAACTTGATCAAGGAGTGCAACACCTTGAGGGCCCATTTGACCTCAAAAAGAATTCCCCCTATATCACTGAAAAGGAGATCTAATTTTAGATGTTGGGTCTTGATGAGGAATAGTTGTTTTTTAACCACAGTTGAGTTGATGTTTGTTGTCACTTGACCATTTTTAACTAGCACCTAATTGTGGAGTAATTTCTTTTGTAATGGGAACAAAGGTGAGCACAGCAGGAGGTTGGATAAGAACATCTGCAATTATTGAATGCTCAAGAATATTTCATCTTTAGGTAATTGTCTGATGAGCTAGGAGGAACAAGCTACCCAGGCTTGTCAAACATGACACTCAGTTAATTGTTAGAGTGGTGTTGATCCCATCGTGCTGATTTGATGCTGCCTTCACCTTCCTAAAACTCTGATTGTACCAGGACCATGCTAACATTTTCTGCATTTGATGTGCTTCCCTGATTGTGAGAACATAGGCTAATAAAGGAGGAGCCTGTTTATGGTCCTTCTCAATAAAGATGGCCATGCAAACCATGAACCCTAAAACCCATTTGTCTTATTTTTTTGTGATAAACTTAGAGGAAGTTTTTTACCATGTGAGACTAAGGTTGTGGGCAGATCTTTGGATCCTATATTCTCAGATTCATCCATCATCTGTATACTGTCAGCATCAATTGAATAAAAAACATATAAGTAATTCCCTTTAACTACCTTCTCTTTAAGGTTGAGAGGTACACAGGCTGTAATATGAGAATCTGGTTTGGTACAGATTGTTGCATTTGGAATGGCTAATGGAGTTAGAAGTTGAGTTACATTTTCATCTGCATATACAGTTTAAGTTCCCGTGGGAGGTGGTTGAATTGGGGACCTGATTCTGGACAGCAATTTATATATAAGGAGGAGTGGAGCTAGACTAGGTCACCCCAAGAGTAGTACTCTTACTATCAGAGTGCTTGGAATCAAAGCGCTTTTCTAAATTACATCAAATATCCTAGCTCTACCATCTTCTGGAAGAGACACTAAATATTCCTCCAGCTATTCATTTACTGAGTGATCCCCTTCTGGCAAAGGTATTATTTTTAACATCTAGGCTGCCCTCTGTAGCCCATGCTGGAATTTTGCAGAGAAGATTCATTGAATGAGAGACATCTTTCTGAGCTGACATCATGTTGAATCTTGCTCTTGTTTTGTGATACTCTTTGCAGTTCATGAGTAGTTTCTAAGTCAGAAGCAGGGCTTGTGCCTTAGATGTTAAATGCTTCCATCATTCCTTTATGATCTATAGCAAAGAAACACATGTCTGGTCACTGGTGGAAGGCACCATGCAAAGTAAATGAAGAACCCTGCCATAGATTTGTTAAATTAGTTAGATTAATTTATGGTAACATGTTTTCTGTTGAGCCGATCATTGAAGTGAGAAGAATTCACTCCAAGTGAGTTTAAATAAACTCCTCAATTCTGCCCACCACTAACACAGCTCATACAGACAAAAGGCTCGCTGGAACGCCAATCTTGTTGGATTCAGAAGTGTTTTTATCCCTGCCATTGTTCATTATTAGATTCAAAGGTGCTTTAATCTTTACTGCTACTCATTCTTGGAACCTGAAGTCTTTTAATCCCTGCCAGAGGCTGCCGTTATTCATTCATAAGTTCATAGGTTCATAGCTGTTTACTAGGCTGATAACCATGAGTATCTTTTTAATCCTAGCTATGCATCCCTAATCTCTGGCAAGTTCTGGTACCCTTGATAAGTGTAAGCAGTTACATTAGGGGAAACTCTGCTTCATATGGATGGGAGCCTGTTTCAGATAAGGGGCAGTTCTGGGATACATACCTGTCTCTTCAGCAGGTTCTCTTTATATCACAGGCAAGGTTTAAATCTTTAGAATGGGTAATTCTGGTGCTGTTTGTTTTGCAGATATGCAGGAGGTCCATCAGAGTGGAGTCTGACAATGCCTTGCATGCCAGGCATAGATCTCACCTCAACGGTCTGTAGGAGACAGAATACAGGGATAGGGCCTTGATGTTGTCAGTATATAACACTTTACTTGCACACTGTATAATTTTAGTGAGAAACCTCTGTTGGATATGTCTGGTTAGGTATATACCAAGGGGGAATTGTCCTCAATGATAGATCCAATGAATGCCAAATGCAGTGGAACAATGACTTCCTTTGACCTAGATGCCATACCTTTGTTTATAAGTTGTACAACATAGAATGATTTCCTCATTACTGTCACCACATGATGGTCAAAGGCTAAATAACTGTCTATGTGTATCCCCAAGTCCCTGACCACTGGGTCAACTCTTAGGGATGTGTTATCAACATGATTGTTACTGGGGTTGATGACTTCCCAAAGGATACTATTATGCATTTTTTGGCATTTAGTTTTAGTCCATGGCTGTGACACCAGTTATTTGTCTATGTTAGCCCTTCCTGGAGACCTTGGGTTGGGTCTATTGTCTGGAGGTTTCCTATGTCATTATTGATCATTTCCATGATAATTCTTTCCATGACTTTGCATATGAGACTAGTGAGACTTATGGGTCTGAACTTTCCAGGGTCTGTAGATGGCCCACCTTTGTGCAAAGGGATGAATGTTGCTGTTCTTCATTCATGAGACACAAAGCCTGTTTGGAGGCTACCATTAAATAGCAATTCCGCAGGGCCTGATATGTCATGTTTCATGCTATTTTGAAGGCATCATGGAATATTGTGTGGGCTCATTGATGCAGTGTTTTTAAACTTAGAGAGAGCATTAAGGATCGGTTTCCTAATGTTAGCAGGGTGAGTTATATTTGATGGTATTTCCCGAGGGAAGGTTGAGGGGAGAGGTGGGTAAGGTTGGAGCTGAATTTGTCAGCTGGTAGGTTTGCTATATCTTCTCGCTCAGTATAGGTGGCTGCATTAAAAACGAGCTCTGCAAACAATTGTGTATTGCCTTTGAGCTTGTGGGCATAGCTAAAGAATGCCTTGTGGTTGTCTTTAGCTTGGGAGTCCAAATTTACCTAAAATTTGGCTTTGGTAGACTTTATCTGTCCTTTGAGTTGTTTGTTTAGTTTGATGAGAGTGCTATTATCCTGTTGGGTGCTGCACCTCCTAATTTTTTCCATGATGTTCTTCTTTCTGTAATACCGCCTATTGATATTGTGATTCCACTAGGGTGGCATATTTTTTGAGTTAGTTCTGTACTTCTTCCTGGTTGGTACAGCTGCCTCTATGCAGCTATTTACATAGGGTTTGTATAGTTTGTATAGGGTTTCTGTGAACAGGTCCATGTGGGGAGCTGTATTCTCAGCATTTATGGGGCTTGAAATTTTGCCAGGTTAATAGTAGGCAGTTAGCCTTGAAGTAGTTCTTAAATATTGCAGGGATTCCAGCTTTTATTCCACCATTTTGTGGTCTGACCTTACTAGAGAAGATATTATATTAAGAGGTGTGCAGCACTTTCCAATATTAATGAGGAAGAGATCCACTATGTTTGCACCCCTGGTGTATTGACAATCTGGTCCAGGGAGTTTGTGTTTACAAAATTCAGGAATTTCTGTGCTTGTACATTTGGTGTCATATATGATTCCCAGTAATAGTGGGATAAAAAAGTCACTCATGAATATGGTGTTGGGTTGGATAGTGAGTGTTTCCAATAAGTTTAAATACATGGTATTGGTTTCCTGGGTTATGGGGGAGGGCTACAGCTTGCAAGGAAGTGGTATGGGATTTTGCCTATGGTGAACACTGATAATCTCAAGTGTCTTGTCCCATTTGACCACCCTTGACGTATATTTATTTTTGATGTAAGTCAAGACATCTCCACCTTTTGCCCCTGTCTATGTGATAGCTGATCTAAATGTGTGGAAGGAATTTTAGCTTTGCACTTCTGGTGTGCTCTCCGTAGCTTTAAACCATCTCTCAGTGACTAGGCATTCACTAGGGCGAGGAGAGCTTGTAGGGAGCAGAGTTTTTTGCTTAGACTTCTAGCACTGAACCTTTAGATTTTCTTGGATTTGATTTGCTATGTTGGAAGTACTTTCAGTTTGTCATTACCTGAAAATGGCACTATGGGGGAGGACAGCATTTTAGCTAATATTCAAAAGCCTAGAGAGGAGAGATGCAGACCATCTCTGGCAAAGCAGTGTGGTTTATTGACTATCTCCTTCCATGCTGACAAATACTGCATCCCCTTAGAATGACACCAGACCCTAAAGCAATTATTGAAGTCAATCATCTTTATTCATATTGTGGCATTATCTATGGAGAAGGTAAAATGCTGCTCAATGCTAGGCTCATAACAGCCTGGTATACATATTCTGAGAGCTCCATAATGTCTGTCTTCATATAGTCTAGGGAGGTATATCTCAGGTTATTTACACCCACATGGACTATGACTCAGTCATACTGGTTCTTGTGGCCCAATAACCTGTGTAAGTACTTAATGTGGCAGATCCTGGCTTCTGATAAGCGACTGACTGTGACGTTCTCCTTACACAGCCTAATAAGAAACATCAGTGTGTCTCACAATGGTGTCTCCAATGACCAAACTGTTAGATTGTGTGGTGGCTTGCCTTATGGGCTTAGAAGCAGAGGCTCCATGAGATGTGGCTGTATGTGTTGATGTGGGTGTTGTTTTGAAAGAGTTCAATTTAGGCTGCTGAGGGTATCTGTTATGGGTGCTTCATATATGAGGTCTTTGGGGTTAGGAAGGTTACATTTAAATGCCATAGCATATGTGAGCCTGTGTACCTTCTTTGAATTCTGTGAGACGGGCACAGTGTGTGTAATGCTGATGAACTTAGAACTGCTTTTATGTGAAAAATTTGCTTCTAGTGACATTGTAAAAATACATATCTGATGTACCATATCAGTTTGTTTGAGAACTATCTGGTTGTCAGTAAATATGAGGCAAGTTCTACATTGCCTCAGGATACCCATATCCATCAAGCAGATAACAGCGATAGTGAGAATGTTCATATCCATGGCAACAGATCTCTTTTTATTGATTAGATGGTTGAAGTCAGAATAAAAATCATGTCAGGAGTGTCTGGTTTGCAACTCTGGGGGCAGTGCTTGTAAGTGCAAACTAGTTGTCCAGTGTTCAACTAGGTAATGGTGAAATTTCAAGGGTACTTTTACAGGAAAAATGTCAACTCAAGTGTCTGTGTGTATACAGGGCAGTGCCAAACAATTGAGGTGAAACTAATAAGTAGACCCTGATGATTTATGGATGAAGTATTTAATCAGATATTCTGAAGTTAGGTTAGACAGCATTAAATGAAGCAGTACTTACTGAAAACAAAGAATTAGCTTGTCAAGAATGAAGAAAAGAGGGGCGTCACCTGAATGGCTACTGCCTGACTACTACTAGTGTTAGTCTAATCCCTGCTTCATTCTGCTGGGATACAATACTTCTTTGCTTCTTCTCTCACCATAAATAAAACATTAGCACCAACCCCAAGATGAGAAGCAGGCCACAGCCTGTTTGATGATCCGCAGTCTTGTCTTAGATGATGCAAGTGCCTGAAGGCTTGTTGTAGTCTTTTGCCTGTAAATGCCTTGAATAGCAACCAGATCAATCAGGAAGGTCAAACACAGACACTCGTTGCCCTACCAGAAACAGTCATGAATCAATGCACTCTGCTCCTTCTCTCACCAGGAACAGAATACAAGCACAGATTGAAAGCTGTCACCTATGAAGCAGTTATTAGGCTTTCTGGTGATCAGCAGTCTCCAGGAAATAATGTCCCTGCACTCTTTTTTTCATTTTACACTAGAAATATGTTTTGAATATCTGACATTACTTAGTGCTAGATCAAAAGGTGTTTTTATCTCTGTTGTATTCACTGTTGGATCTAGAGGTTTTTTTAATCACTGTCTGCATTCATTGTTGGATCCTGAGTTGTTTCGGTCTCTGCTGACATTTATTACCAGATCCCAGGATTTTTTTTATCTTAGTCATGATTTACTCTTGGATCGTGAAGTGACTCAGTAATCCAGTCATGTAAACATATCTTTTTCACAAACACTGCAGCTGTCTCCATTTGGGAGAGCAACCCAGTGAGTTCTGGTTTTATTTCCATTTTCCTTCATGTACTTTCATGATTCAGCATCATAAGAGACATACTTTTCTTCAGAGAAGCATTCTAATTAATAGTTACAGATAAACTGTTGAGTGTTAAACAGCCAGTGCTTCTCAACTCTTGAAACTAACTTTTTTCAGGCATGTTTTCATTGTATCTTTGCAGCGTTTCCTTTAGCTACTACATAATCTCCTTACCTTGTAGAATACTAACCTTGGATGTGCTGTTTATGTAGAAAAGGTCCACATGTTGCTTGTGAGTGTCGGTAAGCTTGAGAAATCTGCACCCCTTATAAAGAATATTTAAAGTAACTGATATAAAATAGAGACTACATGAAGCTTGCTGAATACACTTTAAGTACTTAGTAAGACACATTAAAACTTCTATGGTACAGTTTATGTACATTAAGTTTTATCCTCACTTAGTTTATCTGGTTCAAGGCCATATTCCATTGTTATTTGTTATCTAAATTTTCTTTAAACAAGAACTTCAGTTTAAGTATTAGTTGATATGAAAATTGCATTTGGATTTACAGATGTTATTCTATCTGACTATGATGTTTCTCATGTAATTTCTGCCCATTAAAATTTTATAGCAGTGAAATTACTATGCAGACCAAATTAAATCAAGGTTGCTATGCTATATTGTATCCTGTAAGGGACTGTACACAGCTGAATGGCTAACTTCTCTAAAAGTTCTATGTTACTACCTCTGTCTCCTATTTCATAGCTTCATAGGTTCACAGGAGATTACTAGGCTCAAGAGCCCTTAGAAGCTTAGCCATTATTACCAAAATTATACTCAATTTTTCAATCCACGAGAGTTAGATGATGGCTAAGGTTTGTGCCCATGTCTTTGAATATTTTACAGACTGCCCTGTCCATAAGGGACATTGGTGCTACCCAGGAGTGACTTTATGATTCCTCATCCATTGATCCAAATGGCGTTTAAAGACTGTCTGGGAAGGCCTCTGCTTTACCAGAATAGGAAGCCTGTTCTAGAGAAGGGGTAATTTCTTTGACACTATGTGTCTCTCCAGCATGTATTGTTCATGTCACAGCTCAGGTTTAGATTCTTAGATTGGGTGGTCCTCATGCAGTTTGCCTTGCAAATGTGTAACAGTTCCATCAGGGCTGGATTTAGGAATGCCTTGTAGCTTAGTAATAGATCACCCCTTAATAGTTGGTAGGAGACAGAGTAAATGGATAGGGCTTTTAGTTAATCTGCATATGACATGTTGCTTACACCCTGTATTTTTTTAAGGAACTTCTGAGGCTGCTCCAGCTGTTGCAAGTGTCTGGTGAAGCACATGCCGAAAAGTGCATTGTACTCACTTATTGGTCTGAAGAGGGAGGAGTACAGTGGGACTATATCTACCTTGGATCTGGATGCCATTCTTTTACTTATAAGCTGTGCCACACAGAAGAACTTCATCACCACTGTGGACACATGGTGGTCAAAGTTCAGGCTATTATCTTTTTGTGTATCTAGATTTTTCACTTCCGAGTCCACTCTTATGGGTGTGCTATTAATATTGTAATTTGCAGGGGTATTTGACTTCTCAAAGGGTATGATTATGCATTTTTTTGCATTTAGCTGTAGGCCTTGGCTATGGCATCAATCATTTGTCTGACTTAGACCCTTCTGAACGATATCTACATTATTGGGGGATCCAGTGATTGCCCCCAACTAGCAGTCATTAGCAAATTTGGTCAGCCAAAGAGATGATAGAATGCTGCTCAGTGCTAGGCTCATAACTGCCTGAGAGACATATTCTGAGATTTCAATCATGTCTCTCTTCATATGGTCCAGGGAGGTAAATCGGAGGTCATTTTCACCTAAATGGGCTATGACTAAGTAATACTTCTACTTGGTGTTCAGTGACTTGAGTGCTTGACTGATCTGGAAATCTCGGCCCTGGACAGGCAACTAATTGTATCTTTCTCCTTGTCCAGCCTGGTGAGAGGGATATCAATGTGTCTCACAATGGAGTCTCCTATGACCAAAATATTGGGTTGTGTGATATTACGCCTTATGGGCTTGGTAGATGAGGTGTTTTATCTGTTTCTGAGGATGCATCTTGGAGGGCTCTGAGGTTTAGGTATGTTACATGTGAGCACCTCAGCATATGTGGGTCTATGTGTTTGGTCCTTAGTAAGTGCGGTGAGTGTTTTGTGTGTGTGTGTGTGTGTGTGTGTGTGTGTGTGTGTGTGTGTGTGTGTGTGTGTGTGTGTGTCACTGACAACCTGTTTGGCATTTTTTTGTGTCTGTATGTGAGAGTTTTACCTCCAGTGTCATTGTATAACTACATCTCTCATATACTATATTTGTCTGTTTCAGAATTAAGTGGTTGTCAGTATATATGAGGCAATTGTTACATTGCCTCAGGATGCCCGTGTCTATCAATCTAGATACAGAGATAACAAGCAAGTGCATATATCTGTTTGCAGGTCCTTAAAATGTGCTTTGCAGAACACAATGGGGGTATTTGCAACGGGCCAAAGTATGGGTGCTTGTGTGGTGTAATCTATAGCTATCTATGCGGTGATGCTGCCCTGTGTACAAACCAGTTGATGTTTGAGCAGCAATAGTTCTCAGTGCTGTAATAATGAACTCTAGAGCTAAACATATGAGGCAATGCTGTTCAGCACACAAAGTAGTTGCTATCTGAGTAGTGTGGGATTGTGCAAAGTTTCAGGTGTTTTTTTATAGGGAAAAATACAACTATTAGTGGCAGCATATACTAAAAGCAATGAAAACAGCAGATACAATGTATCAAGAGTGCTATCGCTGCAGAACATCAGCCCTTACTGAAGTGGAAACTCCAGAAGAACAGCCCTTATAGCAGTGGGAAAATGAAATGTAAAACTAACCAAGTGGAGGAAAAACAATAAATAGTGCTGATACTCAGGCTACTAGGACAAGTGTTACTGAAAGCACTACTCAGTCTCCGCCTGTTACTTTACAGTTATACACTCACACTTCTTGCCAAACAGAAGTTCCATAAGCTCCATGGTAATTAAAATTTGACTGCATCATGCTGATTGCTGGTTTCTGTTGGTTTAGTGTGATGCTGATGTTGGGTGTGATTACACTGTTCATTTAATGTAAAACAAATTTTCAAATTATAATAAGATTTTGAATGTATTTTTAAGCCACTTTTAATGCAGATTATGTGCCTTTTATTTTCTTGATGGTTAATTGTAGATATTTTTTTCTGTTTAGTGTACGAGGCATTTTGTTTCCCCTTGAATATGATGCAAAGTCATATACTTTTATTCCAGCAGAAAATAGCTGTGCTGGGGAGAGAACCACATTGCCTGCTCTGGCCACATATTAATGTTTAGCTAACATACACTTGTGCTGTTATATTAACCTAGCAGTCATTTGCCAGGATCATGGGGGCTCCTATCATAGTTGCTCAGCCATAGCAGCTTGAGTCTAATATTGCTGTTGGAGCTGTTAAAAGAGACACCATCAGCAGCAGCAGCAACACCCCTTTTCCCACTTTCTACATGGGGTCACTCTCCTACCTTCTTCGACACTCATGCCTGACTGTCACAGGTCTTCTCTCACACAGTCTGTCCACCTCTTTGCTTGACACCCTTGTTTCCTCTTGCCTTTTTCCTGTCTGTCCCAAATCTTCTTCTCCAGATTGTCTTCTGCTTTTCTGCACATGTGCCTGAACCACCATAATCTGTTCTCTTTCACTTTTTCTGTAATTGGAGGTACTTGGCTTCTGGTCTGATGTTGTCATTTCTTGATCTGTCCATAGTATGCATCCTACCACCCATCTCAGGCACTTCATCTCCATCACCTCTAACATCCTCAGATGCTCTGCCTTTACTGCTCAGGTTTCTGTACCATACAGTAGTACTGGCTGCACCACTGTTTTGTACACCTTATTTTAAAGCTTCTTTGGCATTGTTCTGTCATACACTACACCTGACACTTGTGTCAGTCGGCTGCAGCCCCTCTGATTCTAGCCTTGATTTCCTCAGAGTTCCTTTGAGCTGAACCACCCCTCCTAGATAGCTTATAGGTTTATAGGTGTGTACCAGGCTAACGGCCCTGGAACCTATATAAGCCTAGCCCAAGAAGATTCCCTGGCATCATGCCATCAAAGGTTAGCTCCCAGTGCCCCTGTCAAGCAAGGCTATTGAAGTGATCCCCAGAGTAAACTTCCTACTGCTCACCCACTCATCAAGATTTCTCTTAAAGAGGGCCAGTGAAGTGCTCTGCTTGATGTGAATGGGAAGTTTGTTCCTGAGTATGGGAAGTCTCTGGGTTAGGAACCTGATAAGTTCCCTGGAGTGTGTGGCACGGAGGGATTGGGATTTCTTTAGGTGTAGCATATCTAGCAACTCTGGGTCAGACATGGCTTTGTAGGTCAAGCAGAGATTGCTTCTAAGTAGACAATAAGAGACAGAGTATAGCTGGAGCTTTTTGAGTCTGTCCATATAGGGCATGTACCTAAGGCCTAAGATCCTCTTAGTGAGGTATTTTTGTGGCCTTTCCAGTTGTTGTAGGTGTCTAGTGAGACACATACCAAATGGGGCATTGTACTCTTTAATAGGTCTAACGAGGGATGAGTAGAGAGGGATTAAGACCTCTTTCTTCCTGGATGAGAAACCTTTTGTAATGAGATGTGCCACATAGAAGGACTTTCTGACTACAGTGGCAATGTGGTTATCAAAGGAGAGGTTGCTCTCAACCTGTGTCCCCAGGTCTTTTATCACACCTTTGGTGTTTATTGGACTACCACCAATGTGGCAGTTCATGGGCATCGAATTTTTCCCAAAGGGAATGACAGTGCACTTTTTGGCATTGAGCTTAAGGCCATGGTTCTGGCACCAGTCACTGGTGTCAGTGAGGCCTTTTTGTAGAATGTCTACATCAGTTGGAGAATCAGTAATGGCTCCCGATTTGCAATCATCTACAAACTTGGTCAGCTGAAGCTGTTAACCTGTTCCACTATCTTCTCTTCTATCTCTGTTCTCAGTTTTTGAGATTTCCCTCATTTGCTGCCATCATAACTGTCTTAGCTGTACTCCATTTCATCCTACATGCCCTCAGTTTTGCAATCCATTCCTCTATCCTTTTCTTGAAGTTCTTGCTCATAGTCTGCCTATAATGCCAAATTGTTTTTGTACAGCAACTTTGTTGAGCTATCCTCTTCAACCTGCTTGCTAATGTAGTCCATCACTAGTATGAATAGCAGCGGGCTGAAAACTGAATGCTGGTGCATACCCACTCCCACTGGGAACTGCTCTGTGAGACTGAACTCTGTTTGTACTGGAGTCATTGGTTCCTATACATAGCCTGCACTAATTCTACCAATGTTTCCTGGACTTTCAACCACCACAGGACTGCCCAAATCAGCTTTCTTGGGACCTTGTCATATGCTTTCTCTAAGTCTAGGAATGTCCAGTTGGACTCTATTTTCATCTACAGCTTCTTCTTAACTATCTGTCTCACTGCTAACATCGGGTCAGTTGTACTGCATCCTGATCCATTTCTGGTCTGTCATCCTCCTGAACAGTAGTAAACTCTGGATCCCACACCAAGTGGCTTTGTTCCACTGCCCTTCCACCTTGTGTCCATGATACACAGGATGTCCAGCTTCATCCTTACCATCATGTCATCCACTTCCAAGCTGCAACCTGTCAGTGAACCTAGACTGAGTGCAACAATTCTTAGTTCATGTTTGGCAGGTTGATTGGATTTATGTTCAGCTTTCACTCAACAGAGCTACTGAGGGAACCTAAGCTGGGCAACTGGACAGCAGCCAGCTAGTAGCTTATTGACTCAGGGCTGCTGGGCTATATGGTGGGCACACACTGACCAATTGGGGCACATCCATCCCTCACACCATCAGCATGGATCTCTGGTGTAGGTTGGAGTAGGCCAGGTCCTCAACACACTTATCACTGACAAATGCCCATGTCTATTTGATGACATTAGTCAACATGACCAAATCAAATAGAGATATATTTTGCGCCATCTTGTGGCTAGCCCAGCTACTGTACACAGCCTGTGATCTGTGTTCTCCTGTCCTGAGCATCACAGTAGATGCCTAAAAGGGTTGGTCTCTACAATTCTTCCCGTATAGGGCATCATCTAGAGTCTGTGCTGCTGCCCATAACTCTAATCTTGGGTGAGTTTGAGATGAAAACACTCAGCATGTTTTCTGAGAAGTGGGAGGAACCCCATAAGAGACATACAGAGAATATGCAAACTGCATACAGGCATGGTCCAGAGGTTCATAGGTTCATAGGTAGGTACTAGGCTATTGGCCCTAGGGCCTATACAAGCCTAGCCAAAAAGGTACCCTGGCTTTCACCTCCCAAGAAAATAATTTTCCTGTGCCCCTGTCAAGCAGAACCACAGAAGTGATCCCTGGGGTGAATTTCCTTTTACCCATCCAATCATCAAGATTTTTCTTGAAGAGTGCTAATGAGAAGCTCTGTTTGACATAGATAGGTAGTCTGTTCCAGAGTATGGGAAATCTCTGGGACAGGAATCTATCCCTCCAGCATGTTCTGTTTATTGTGGTGACAAGGTTTAGGTCCCTAGAGCGTGTAGCTCGGAGGGATTGGGATTTCTTTAAGTGGAGCATGTCCAACAGCTCTGGGTTTGACATAGCTTTGTATGTTAGGCAGAGATCGTCTCTGAGTAGGTAATATGCGACGGAGTAAAGCTGGAGTTTTTTGAGATGGTCTGCGTAAGGCATCTGTTTGAGGCCAGTAATCCTCTTTGTGAGGTATTTTTATGGCCTTTCCAGTTGTTGTAGATGTCTTGTGAGGTACATACCAAAAGGGGCATTGTACTCTATAATGGGTCTAATGAGTGATGAGTAGAGGGGAACAATGACCTCTTTTTTTTGGATGATTTGGAGTCTGCTACATTCACAGTGTGGGTTTTGTCAGTAAGCCAGTTGGCAACCCATCTTGCGACATAGGGATTTATACCTAGTTTAGAGAGTTTATCTATAATTCCAGAGTGGGGGATGGTGTTGAATGCCTTGGTGAGATCTAGATAGGCTGTGTGAACCACCTTACCCTCATCTATGGCTTTGGTGACTACTTCAAAGAAGTCTATCAGGTTTAGGAGACATGATCTGCCTTTTACAAACCCAAACTTTGTGGGGTCCAGAGTTTGGAGATCTCCATTGTCTTTGTTTATGAGTTCCATGAAGATACGTTCCATGGCCTTGCAGACGAGGCTCGTCAGGCTAATGGGGTGGTAGTTCCTGGGGTCTGTTGTGGCCCCCCGTTTTGTGGAGTGGAATAACTGTCACGGTGCGCCATTCAATGGGCACAGAGCCTGAGGTGAGGCTATGATTGAACATGGTACTTAGGTGGGGTGCCAGTTCATTCTGTAGTTCATGTAGAAGGCAGCCTGGGATGTTGTCAGGTCCCATGGATGCTGTGTTCTTGGCTTTGGAGAGTGAGGTTTTTACCTGTGTAGCCGTGATTACAGGAACTTTGCATTCTTCTCGTATAAAGATGTGCCCTTTAGGGGGTGAGAGGGGGGTAAAGTTAGCACTCAATCTATCTGCCAGGATGTTGGCAATATCAGTTGGTTCTGTATATTTAGTGTCATTGTGCTGCAACTCAAAGCAGATCTGAGTGTTGCCATTGAGATTTTTGACATAGCTATAGAATGCATTGTGGTTGTCTTTAGAATCTGTGGTAATTTTGTTTTCATAACTAGCTTTGGAGGATTTTATGAGGGATCTCAGCTTCTTACTGAGGCTGACCAGGGAGTTCCTCCAATCATGGGATTTTGCTCTTTTTTGCAACAGTTTCTTTCTTCTGTTGTAGAGTTTGTTCATGGCAGAAGACCACCAGATTGGCTTCCTTTTCTTGGAGGATAGCATTTTGGTTCTGTTAGGGATAGCACGATCCATGAACTCGTGTAAGTGCTTATAAAGTGCATTTGTGTAGGATTCAGCAGTTGTACCTCTATTGTCCATCTGCATGGGTGTCGTGAAGTTTGCCACTTCTGTCTTAAGAAGCGTGAAGTTGGCTTTGGAGAAATTTTTTACGGTTGTTTTCCTAATGAGGGTGGGAGCGGGATGTGGATGTCTAGGGTGATTAGCTTGTGGTCGGATCTGACCAGCGAGGAGCTGACCTCTGGTGTGGAACACCGGTCACCCATGTTGGTAATGACCAGGTCTAGGATATTGCTGCCCCTGGTGGGGGTGTGGATAAGTTGATCCAAGGAGTTAGAATTGATGATTTCCAGAAACCGTTGAGCAAAAGAGTTGGTACATGAGTAGTTTTCCCAGTTAATGGTAGGGTAGTTGAAATCACCCATTATTAGAGTGTGGGTTGTACCTTAATATTTTCCAGTGTATCAAGAAAAGAGGAGTGGGAATCCTGGGGCATGGTGGGGGGGGAGGTCTGTAGCAAGCTACAATCTGGATTGCGGTTTTGCCCAGAGTTAGCTGAACTTGGATAATCTCGGATGCATTATGCTGAGCAACTAGCTTGGAGGTGTGGATATCCTTAATGAATATGGACACGCCTCCACCTTTAGTGTTTCGGTCTGGGTTTGGTGGCCAAAAGGTGTGGTATGAATTATAGCCTGGTAATGCAGGGGTGCTCTCTGGAGCTTTGAACCAGGTCTCTCTCACTGCACAGATGTCAATGTTCTCCATTTTAAGGAGTGCCTCGAGTGAGTGCATTTTGAGGTTTAGACTTCTAGCATTGAGTAGCATTACCCTCAGATTTTGCTTGCTTGTACCTGTTACAGTGGTGAATTTGTCATTTGAACCTTGCCTAAAAAAGGCACTATAGGGGTGGCAAGAGCCTTTGCCAGTATCCAGAATCCCAAGGGCGACAGGTCCGGGCCATCTCTGGCAAAGCAGCGTGGTCTGTCGATCATGTCATCCCAGGCAGACAGATACTGGATTCCCTTAGAATGACATCAGAAGTTTAGCCAATTGTTAAAGTCAATCATTTTGTCCTTGTACTGTGGTGTCATTCTGGGTGATGGCAGGATGCTACTCAGGGCTAGGGTCATACTGGCCTGGGCTACAAGATCGGAGAGCTCCTCCATGTCTCTTTTCATGTAGTGCAGGGAGGTACATCTCAAGTCATTCACACCAACATGGACAATGACAGAGTCATATTTGTACTTGTGGAGTGACCTGAGTGCGTGCGTTATGTGGTAGATCCTGGCACCTGACAGACAGCTGACAGTAACTTTTTCTTTGTTTAGCCTGGTGAGTGGAACATCAGTGTGTCTGACTATAGAGTCACCTATGACTAGAGTGTTGGGTACATTATGCCTTATGGCTGTAGTTGAGTGGCACACTGAGTATGTGGGCTATGTGTCATTTGGGTTGTGTTAGGGAGTGGAGGTTGCTTGCATTTCTCCTTTGGTGGTCTCTGTTGTTTGGGCAGATTTGTACTGAGAGCCTCCACAAATGTAGGTGTGTGTTTTGTGCTTCTGTGTGCGTGTTTTGGTGGTGTAGGTTTTGAGGGACTATGTGAAGAGTGTGGTCCGGTGCAAGTGTTTACCTTCTCCTCTTGACTGTCTAGGCCAGTCTTTGGTGAAGAGAGCTTTGCTTCCAGTTTGGCTATATAAGTGCATCTCTCACAGGTCATAGTGTTGGGTTGTAGGAGGAGAGGGTTGTCTGTTGTTGTCTGTGTACATGAGGCAATTGCTGCATTGTCCCAAGATGCCCAGATTCATCAGGTAGACAGGAGAAAACACCGGGAGCTGACCTTTAGACATGCCTGAATAGGTGCTTATTTATTAATTACTAAAAACTGTTTTCCTCTAGACAAGTGAGGAAAGTTGAGTGTTGTAGTAATTTGTAACTTATTTAGTGCTTACAATGAGTTCTGAACAAGTGCTGAGATAAAAAAAACAGATGAGTGCTAAAACTAAAAAGCTGGCTAGTTGCAAGGGAAATTTTGAAGAACAGACTTTATGGCACCAGGAATAGATTACTCACAAACAGTCCTGGACACTGAAAATCCATATCTGACCTGCCACAGGAAAGGGGGGAAGCAAGCTTAGAATTTTTTTTCCCAGTAAAGTGGAAATGGAGAAAGCTGGAACAGAAGTTAATTCAACGTTAATAATCTGAGTGGGTTGGCCTTCATAAATGTTCTCTATTAGATTGAGTGAACTAATGACACTAGACTGGGAGGAGTGTCACAGATCAAATATACAGTATGGGGGGGGGGCAACTGCGAAGCCACCAAGTATAAGAACACACAACACTAGGGAGGGTGGGTGAGGAAAATTACAGTTCCTAGCTATAACCACTAAATGAAAGTTTTAAACAGATCAAGGAGCAGACTCAAGAATGCTTTTAACTGTAAACAGACAAAAATGCACAGAAAAGCTCTGATAGAGCACTCACAAACAGAAAATACAACTCTCAGTATGAAAAAGCAGTTTACAGTTAAGTAATGTTAAAACAGTATAAAACAGTACATAAATGCAGTGAAACAATACAAAAGCTTTATAACAGTGCAAAATGTAGTAGATCAACTGTATAGCACAATTATAAGCATTTCAGAAGTGCAGTTCAGTGAAATAAGTGTAAGAAATAACTTATCATGCTCTTGGAGTCTTAAGGAATTTCCACTTATGCAATGCAATCCAGAGCCTGACAATACAAGCAGAACCTTTATAAGACACAGGGTTTATATAGCAGTAAGAATGGAAGAGTTGGAAGATCAGATTACTACTCAGCCCCTGCTATTACCCAATCACTTGTACTACAGAAGGTCAGGAGGCCTTGTTACTCTCAATAATAATGAAGATAATCAGCAGAAAATGGCTGCCAGAAACACAGGAAACTCAAACAAAACTACCAGCCTAGACAACCTTGTACCTTGTTCATGAGAGGAGAAGACCTTAACCCTGATGGCTACAAGCAAAATCCTGTTGTTTGTACTAGTTTACTTGGTAGTCAAACATGTAGCCTCCCATAGAAGCTGCAAGACAAACTGACAAGGTTTACACTTCTTCACATTGACTTTTCTCCAAGGTGCAGTGACCTCAGATTGACAATACTAAATACAGAGAGGTGTGTAGGGTGCTTTCCCCAAAAATGGGGAAGCATAGGTTTGCCTTGCAGTAACAATGATGGTCATATATAGCTGAATTTGCCAAAATTGCTCACAAGCTTGGGTATCTAAGTTCCACATTTATGATCTATTCTTGCAGAGCTGTTGTATCTCAAGCTTTGATGCTTTAGATACACATAATCAAACTATTACATTTGTAGTGCTGAATTGACGATGTATTCAGTCAGTTTTAGGAGACACTTATTTTTTCCATCTCTTAAATTAATATATTGATACCACATACTGACTATTGCTACATCATGCCTATTTTTTTTCATTTGGTAGTTTACTAGGGTAGTGGACTGATCCAGATGGAACTGTTTCTGCCACAGCCTGAGTGCATTGTCAAGAAAAGGATGGCTTTGGAAATCAAACCCTGGATGACAGGATGAAGTCTGTTAACAGCTTAAAAGCTTCATTCATTGAACTTACTAGAAGAATATAAACATATACTCAAAAGAAGGAGAGATTTTATTCCTAAATGCAAAACCAAATTGCTCCTGCTTTTCTTATCTAGACCTGAAAACCTTCTTCAGATACAAGGTTCATTTAAATAACGTGCTTTTTTGTTATAAGGATTTAAGATTAAAACCATCACGAATGACATTTCCATCTTCCTCAGGAGCAAGACATCAGCAGTTACAGGCTCAGAGTGCATAGTGCTCATCACTCCCACATGAGAAGGAATGACCTAAACTTTCAAATTTAGATACTTCAAATGCTTAAATAATGCACAGTCACTGAGGTGTAATAACGTATGAAAGACTTCTCAATCTTCAGCTCCATAGAGAAAGTTCAAGCAAATTTCAAAATTTGTAAGAACAAGACTTAAGCATAACTTAAACAACTGGATGGGAAAGTGTAAATTTACTCTGGGGGTATCACTTACGTTCCTTTTGGATAAGAGCAGTTGGTGGTGCTCATAGACTTGCACTGCAAATATAGACCATGCAACTTGGTCAATAAAGGAACAAGGGTATAACATGGCTAGGCTTATAATGAAATTGTAATGAAATTGGATGAGGAAATTATGTAATAATGGGAGGAAATAACGAAGGAGACAAAGATCTATTTGAAATACTGTATTGTCTAAAGGCATTATGTCAGGCATGTTTGCCCATGTATGCAGAGAAGGTTATAAGGACATTGCATAGACGTCTTTCCATTCAAAGCCGCCGAGTCATATCTGACTTCTATAGGGACCCTATGAATAGCCAATGCCATTCACAGAGTCTGCTAGGCAAGTTGGGCATAGAAGTAGTTTGTCAGGACATTCATCCATATCAGACACACACACACACACACACACACACACACACACACACACACACACACACACACACACACACACACACACACACACACACACACACCCATGGGCAGTTTAGAGATACCAATTCTACTACATGTATCTGGGATATGGGAGGAATCAGAAGTGCCCAGACAAAATTCATGAAAACACAGTAAGGAAGTGCATAATGTACGCAGGAAGCACTCCAACTGAGACCCAAACTGGAGAACCTCTTGCTGTGAAGTACAGTACTGCTCATTGCCCCACTGTGCTGCCCTATATACAAGGACCTGATGTATAAAAATGTTACAGTACAATGCATAGATGTACCTGATACATAGAAGCATTATAGATGTACCTAATATATAAAAGCATTGCATATAATGTATAAATGCATTACATATAATGTATAAATGCACTTGATATATAAGCTTATTAAGGTATAACATGCTGAAGGGGCTTTGATATTAGGACAGCATCAGAAAAGAATGGGTGAGAAAGATGCATCAGTATAATTAGCATGATTTTGTATATGATGAAATAAATAGAGGAAAGAGAATGAATGATGTAAACAAATAATATATGCCTATCTCACTTAATAAGATACATCAGTTTTGTTTGTGGTGTATTTGTGAAAATCATGAAGCTATGATACAGTATATAACTATAGATACGCTGTGTAAGGCCATTTATGAAAAAGAATGCCCTTCAAATGAGATGCATAGAAGAGAAAGCTGTTTTTTTCTAGTAGTGTGAATGTAAGAATAATATAACATCAAGAAGAGTGTTTATTATAATTTTTGAAATTACTAGGTTAATAGAGGAATGAAAAGAGCTAAGGGTAAGAGTGTAACAGATAAGGATTATATTATATGATTTGGATGCTTGTTTCTTAATTGGGATTCTTCAAAGGGCAATGAAGATTTACAGGCAAGGCTTCATTTTTGCATGGTTCAGTAATCTTTGCACATGACCTTGGTCCAAAATATTTAAATATGGGGGTTTCTAAAAATATCATTATGCATATTTTAGATAGCTTACTCTGCTTGGCATACTTAAGCTCTCTGTACTACAAAATATATAGCAGACTTATTTTAATCAATTCATTTTCATTTGAAATATTATGATAACCATTGTTGTTTCTTTAAAAAAATGATTTGATAGTTGCATGTATTCCATGCCCACATGTGGTACCTTTCTTGCACAATTTAATTGCATAGTACTAAATCAAATTGTTTGTTGTTGTTGCCTGTTATTCAAAGCTCTACATGTAACTACTAATATAAATGACATGCAATGCCCATATTATATAGCACGTATTATGTGACGATTATTTAAGTAATCCCATTGTAAAGAAGTACATGCCCTGCTTATTTTCCTTTGCTGCATAGTTTCTATTGATCTCAAAGTTACAGTACTGTCTCTAGGAGGCTCCTTGATTCTTCCCTTGTTTGCCACACTATCATGTTGGGAAACTTTGCTTATTATTCCCTTACTCCAGAAGAAGGTTTAGATACATGAGATAAGGTATTTCCAGGCTGGGAACAGAGAACAATGCTCCATTCATAAAATAGATACACTACAAATTTTATTTGCATGACCTATCAGCGCAAAGAACTCTATGTGCAATGCTATAGGTGGCCATTTATACCCTTCCAAATGACATGTCTTACACATCTTATCATTTCCCCCCAAAAAATGTACAGCATCATATACTCTTGAATCCTGCATCTCCACAGGTACTTCCTTAACAATGACTTACTCAGCAACATAAAAAGAAAAACAGAGATATGACCTTTATTTCTCTCTGCTACATCTGTTCCACCACACAACTGGTCATTTACTAAAATGCAGAGCAGAAGAAAGCACTCTGCCTCTACCATTTGCCCAGCAAATGTTTGCCCTAAGTATTGCTTCAGGCAAGCGAAGGTTTATCATTCAAGAAAGCTAATGTTTTCATTTGGCTTTGCTGAATATGTCCCAATTAGTTTCTCATAATAACTCTTCTAACTAGCATTTATTCTATGCTTCCCTTTATTTAGCAATATCAGTAATAATTAATAATACCTGTATTTATCTTTTTTGCCACTAAATTACATTATCCATACAAGTACTTGTCTGTTAAATGAACAAATAAATCTGACTATAGTTTTAAGAAAAGGCAACAGAAGACGCTATCATTATTTTAATGCATAGATATAGCAATATGAATGCATTTTATACGATGGGTTAATTCAGTGGTTGTGAAAAAAAGATGCATGATCTAGTGACTTTGACTATTCTTTAAGTAACATGGTCATTTTGGCTCAACTCTAACACTATAGCATCAGTAGGAACTGTTTTCCAGTAAACATTCAATAAGCTCACTTATGTAGAATGAATAGGAATGCTGTTTTTTAAAAAAATGCTTATGAATTTATATGGATCAAGACACTATAAAAACACTTAGCTACTATTTGTAGGTAATTCTGAAACAGCAAATGTAATCTCAGGAAATGAGTTCCAACTTTAACATAAAACCAAATAATCAAATCACTTGTATTATACATGAAATGAAATGATTTCTAGCCTGTTCCAGTCATATAACAGCAACCTGAAAATATTTGTCCTGAAGAAATGCAATTTCAACTTATGATAGTGTAACACATAGAAAGAATACTTTGCTCACTGAGATGAAGTGTCATCACCATTTATTCTCTCTTTTTGGTGACCTGTCATCACCGTTTATTTTCTCAGAAGACCCACGATTGCTTATCATTTCAGTTTCAGTGCCATTACTTGTTAGAAATGGAACTCTAGCATTACAACTAGACCATAATTTAAAAAGCGCTCTCTAAGGTTAACCCTGAAATGTATGTTAAGCATTGACATTGTGGTAATGCTGTCCTTTACAGAAGAGAGGTTACAGCATGAAGGGAAGCAGGTAGAATGCATGCGCATCTGTGTGTGTGCATGGAGTGTGATTGTGGATACAGCTGTGTGCACTGATATTTTATATATATATATATATATATATATATATATATATATATATATATATATATATATATATTATATTTCATATACATTCAGATAAATAGATATGCATGTTTGTGTGTGTGTGCATGTAAGTGTGATTGTGTAGTTGTGTGCACTGATGTTTTACATATGTGTGTGTGTGTGTGTGTGTGTGTGTGTGTGTGTGTGTGTGTGTGTGAGTATATATATATATATATATATGTATATATATATATATATATGTATTCTTATCTGAAATACAAAATTACAACTTTACATAATCAGCTGAAGATTTTTCACACAAATTAGACCAGTACCTGCTTTAAAATGTGGATCAGAGCTTCTAACTGAATAAAGGAAAAATAAACCTGCTCAGTCAGTCTCATCACTAACCACTGTAACTAAATAAAATAGTCTTACTTATAAAAAATAATCCTGCAGCCTTCAAACATCCACAAAAAAAAACAAATACATTTTCACATAAAAAGCACCTATCCTGCACATCCTTCTCAAATACACAAAGAAAATAGCTAACAGCATGATATGAACAGTACTTTTTGTACATGCTGTTATAGCACATCCAGATGTAAATGTACACACATGTACGGTCACTATTAATCCAACCATGCGGTTACGCATCAACCAAGTACACCAAAACAATAACAGAATACAGCCACTTTGGTGGCATTATCTTAATGAATAGTGTTTATTTTACAAAAATGCTATTGCAATACAAATGATTCTATGCTTTTATGTTTAATACTTTTTAAAAGTGAAACATGCCTAGGTAAAACAAACCAGAGAATCATACAGAAATTCAACTCACAGCACATAAGAACAAAATAAGAGCAAAGAAGAAAAAGATAATCAAATATTTACTAAACATTTATATAAAAAGATAAAGATACAAGAAATACATATTGTGAAATCCTCTGTACTGTATAAATAATAAAATGTTTCCATTAATGTTTAGCGAGGACTGCTTTTTGTTTAAAAAAAAAAGAAGTCAGGAAACAATATACAGAAGAACATAAATCTATACTAAAACAAGAAAATAGCACAAAATGTCCAAAACTGCAAATCACATTGCATATTTGAAGTGTGACATTAGCTGCACTGAATCTGTTAATACCAACTTTACTACATCAAATAACACAAAACATCGTATAACACTGAATCCTAGAAGTCCTATGGACCCAGGAACAAGTACTAACATGGGTCCCGAAGTTCATTATACCATGTTATGGCATTATGTGTGTTAATGTAGTGAAGCTAGCCTTACCAGATTCAGTGCAGGTAACATCATACTTCTGATAGTAATCCCAATTTTCTCACGTCTCAAACATGGTGTTTTGCTAATATGTTTTTATGCATGTGACTGCCAGGGCAAGCTGTCAACCTTTTAGTTATCACCTCACAAAACTGAGATGACAAATGTGCAAAAGTCATAAATGTAAACAGCAGTGAAACTAAAAGATTTGAAAAATACATTTTTGCAGGGGGCAAACCCTATGAACCACTCAGTTTAAGGTGTTTCACCTACCATACCTCCACTTCATGTATAAACCAGTTTCACAGTCATGCTATCATGGGAAAGTACACAGGCAATTCAGCCTGCTGGGAAAAAGCTAGGCAGTTGCACACCAGTCATTACGGAAATGAATGCCAATGACCAGTGCATTGTGGACAATCCTGGCTCCTAGCTCCTAGATCTCTGTCTCTATATACACACACACACACACACACACACACACATATATATCTATATGTATATATCTATATATATATATATATATATATATATATATATATATATATATATATATATATATATTAAAACGTCTGCTATCATTTGATTGTACAATACTTGACTAGAATTTGACTGAAGACTAATTGACTGACAGTCCACTTGACTGAAACCCATTTGACTGAAGCCCATTTCAGTGAATCAACAATACTTGACTAGAATTTGACTGAAGACTAATTGAGTGAAAGTCCACTTGACTAAAACCCATTTGACTGAAGCCCGTTTCAGTGAATCACAAATTATAAAAAAATATTTAACATAAGAAAATACAACATAAAATAGGGCAAGCTCCCCTGCACCCCCTTTGGGGGTTTTGCCTCCTCCTTAATTATATATAATAACTCCACAGCCATACGACCACTTGAGAAAAGAAGAAACCACCATATACAGTAAATCAATGTTTGTGCATTAACATTGATTCACTGTCTATAGTACTTTTTCCTTTTCTCAAGTGGTTGTGCAGCCGTGGAATTGTTGCATATAATTAAGGGAGTGTGGGGGCTGCGGAAGTGCTACCCAGGTAAAAACCTTATTTTATGCAGTATTTTTTTATGTTGACTATTTTTATTGATTTGTGATTGAAATGGGGTTCTGTCAGATAGGCTTTCAGTAAATTAGTGCTCCAAAAACAAAAAAGGTGACAGGCTGTGTGGAACACAAATCTATGTTTATTTTAAATATTAAAACACACCATTAAGTACTTTTGTCGTCCAATCACAACTTCATCAGAATAAAAAAAACACTACAAAGTCAAACTTAAATAGTTATGGATTAAACCATTCAAGTGAACTCCCTCACAGGTTCAATTTCCATTTTTAAATCGACAAGAGTATTTCACTCACATAAAACTAGCAGTGTACTGATATACAATAGAAACAATCGATTAACCATACAAGCTAATAAATGTTGTACAGCTGCTAGTTTATTTTTGGAGCTATAGTTTGTGTTTGTTTCCAGGCTTTTTTCAATAAATTAGTCTTCAGTCAGATGAGCTTTCAATCAATTAATCTTCAGTCAAATTCTTTCAAACATTTCATTTTCAGTCAAGTAAACTATATAAATTACTCCAGATCTATTTAGCAGCTCACCTACTCTTTAAATTAAAAACAAAAGTATTACCTGTCCTCATTAGCACACAAGAACAAAGCAAAAAATAAAAATTGCCGTGATAAAACCACTTCACTCTTTCCATCATTCAACAACAATTAAGCTATGTGGTGATGTACACCCTAACCCAGGCCTTCCTTCCATCTCTACCCTCCCACCCAAATCCTCTCTGGTCACCTCTGATAACTCCAAACAACTGAACTTTATCTCCATAAATACGGGTAGCATTTGTAATAAAATCACTGAACTGCATGCATGGATGTTTTGTTACGCACCAGATAGTGTTGCACTTACTTAGACATGGCTGAACCTGATAAAGGAGACTCAGAAATGTTTCCCCCAGGATACATCATCATTAGAGCTGACAGGCTAAGTCAAAAAGCAGGATTGGTAGTTATCCTCTACTTAATACATCCAAATTATCTTCTCTTACAAAAACTCTACTCAAATTCAGTCCTGCAGAGCTACTTATCTCCTACATAAAATGAAATGACTAGAAATGTCTTTGTATTATTGTTCTATATACTCCCCTTGGAAATTATATATCTACCCCTGAAGACATCCTTTACTCGATCTCAGACAATATTAGCAATGAAACAGCCACTCTAGGTGATGTCAATATCAACTGGAATAATTTCACTTCTAACTCCTTCTGCCACCATCAGTCTTCATAGCTTCAGACTGATTATTATCACAACTACTCACCATAACAAATCCCAGGACAATAGTTTCATTCTTGACTGGATTCTAGTCTTTGATCCTTGTAACCGCACAACATCTGGAGCCCTTCCTAAATCCCTTACAGATCACTGTCCTACATATGCTTTTTTACTCACCATGCCAAACAACAAGTACATAAAAATATTCATAATTTCTCAGAATTTATCTCTGAATCATTTTAGCATATTTATACTCTTTTAAATGGACAATTCAAAAAGCCTTGCCACTAGATGAGGTAACAGAAAGGTTTAATTCAACTTTTTTAGCATCCCAAGCAGCCCTGTACCACTACATAGTAAGACAATAAAATTTAACTTTACCCCTTGGCTTACTAACCAGACTAGAAGTCTTATGCAGAATAGAGACAAAGGCATGTAAAGAGTGGCAGAAACTTAAAACTCCACAAAACCTACAACACTTTGACAGATTTCATAACCTTGATAAGAGACAGTTGTATTCTGATTTACAAAACAACCATAGGTAATAATAATAACCTCCCCTTAGAAACAACTGCCAAGTTTAATTCGTAGTTCATTGACAACATAGCTGCCTTCACCAATGAATCCTTTCTTGACTCCCCTGACTCATGTCTATCCCCATCCACTAATACCATGACTCTGACACTAAAATTGGTTGCAACTTTTTTCATAAAAAAATGATTATCCAAACTTAAACCCTGCTCCCCCTCTGCTGATATCCTTCATACAGAACACCTCAACATTGCTGCTAATGCCATTGCATATAATCAGGTCAGTACAGGAATCCTACCATTTGGAAAACATGCTATACCATCCCACAAAGGTGGCACTTCTGCTGAGATATTGAAATTCAGACCCATCGCCATCTTATCTCCCTCTCAAAAATATTGGAAAAATGTGTCTATAAACAACTGCTCCCACATCTCTTAAAGGAATAACTAATAACCAGTACTCATCATGGTTTTACACCTGTCCATAGCACAACAACCACCCTCCTAACGTTTTACAGATAACAAAATTAAAGCCAGGAATAGCAATAAACTTGCATTCTCCTTATTCTTAGACTTATCAAACATTTTCAACACTGATTCTCATAAAACCTACTACAACTGCCCATAATGGCCATCTTATAACCTACTCTTCATTGCTTTAAACATTACTTGTCAGTGAGCTACCAGATAATCTTATGAAATTCTATACTTTCCTTTTATCTACCTATCAAAACAGGTGACTGGTAATGCTCTATCCTTGGTCCTTTTCTATTTAATATCTTCATAAACATTGATTGTACAGTATGCAGACAATTCCACCTCTCAGACAATATAGAAAATTTTGAAAATATTAAATGAAATGCCTTTAACACAATTGAAAAATTACATTGTAACCACCAGCTCATTCTTAATCCAAAGAAAACCAAATTACTTTTATTTTTCCCTAAATCAGTGCAATGCCCCCTTTGGTATGTACCTAAGCAGGCATATCCAACAATTGAAATGTCCACAGAAGTTCCTTACTAAAAGAATACACGGCATAAATAAAATGCCCTATGCAGACTGCCTGAAGGCCCTAACTCTGTATTTTTGTCTCCTACAGGCTTTTGAGGGGATATCTATGCCTGCCATACAGGGCATTGTCAGACCCCACTTTGATGGACCTCCTGCATATCCACAAAACAAGCATCACCAGAAGTACCTCTTCTAAAGACTTAAACCTTGCCTGTGATATAAATAGGACCTGCTGGGGAGACAGGTATGAATCCCAGAGACTACCCCATCTATGGAACAGGCTCCCCATCCATGTGAAGCAGAGTTCCCCCCTGACCCAGTTCAAGTAAAACTTGGATAATCGGATGGGGAACAGGAAATTTATCCCTGGTTTGGCACCTATGTCTCTAATGGACACAGGCAACCTGTAAATGGTTCATCTCCCAGGCCTCTTCTTACACTTTTCAAGGGGATCAGAACTTGTCAGTATTTGGGATGCATGGCTAGGCTTAAAAAGGCCCTTGTGGTCACTAGCCTAGTAAACACCTATGAACCTATGATGCTATGAGAAACAGAGAAACATAACTTTAAAATTATAGCCCTAAATAAGACTTCAGTTGAAGTAGTTCCCTATACAAAATAGACAATAGATGATAACCTCAAACATGACTGTAAAACCACACAAACAAAAAAGACTAGGAATGCTTTACAGTTCCCAAAAATTCCTTACTGCATCGTCAACCAGTCACTCTAGCCACAACATATCTACTCCACTCTCTATTATATAGTTTTCCTATCTTGACTAACCTTTCAACAACCCTAAAATCTAAACTAGAACAATGTTACAACAAGGTAGCTAGATTTGCAACTAATAGATGTCACACAGCACATCACTGTTTTGCACTAAAAACTCCAAAGTGGATGGAATTATCCCAACAATTAAATTATACCATATGACTCAACACACAGAATTATATTTAATTTTATTTATTTTTATTTATTTCATTTGTTTACCGGGAAATGTCTGACTAGTCCAGAGGCCGTTTTTCAGCAGAGGTCCAGGGAGAAAAGCTCCATACATGCAAAATATTCAGTAATGAACAATCAAGTTGAGTACACATTAATTAGATTAACATTGTTGAAAGCAAAAAACAAAAAGCAAAAATAGAAATGTAACTAGGCACAAGGTAATAATTACAAATTAACAAAATTGGCATTGCCAGTGATGAAAATTAAACAGCATGACTTAATAGTGAGAACAGTAGACAGAGTTTGACAAGAAAGGGCCAAAAAAGTCTCCATAATGGTTATCTGACAAAGCAGTGTATATGTTTATATTGCTAACTGAAACTGCTTACTGAACCAAGTTAGCTTACAGCAGTAAATAACTGTAGCTATGAGAAAGAGCTAATTTAGGGTGAAAGTAAGTGAGAAGTAGGTGGTTTACCCTGGGGTAAGGCAGGCGCAGAGCCAGTGTTTTGCTAGATGTTCCTTAAGGAGGAGTTTGAAATCATGAATGTTGGGGTTTTTAGCTATGGGTTGGGGAAGGGCGTTCCAGAGTTTGGCAATTTTGTAGGAGTAGAGCATGGTGCCTTGTGTGCTGCGGGCCTGAGTAATCTTTAATGTAAGCTTATTTGAGGATCTTAGTGCACTAGGATTGCTATTGGGTTGGATTAGGTTAGTGAGAGCTGGGCAGTAATTTAGTTTGTGAATTATTTTGTGGGCTATGGATAGTTAGTTAAATGTTAGTAGGTTTGGGAGTTCTAACCATTTGAGTTGTGAGAGTACTGCACAGTGGTGGGTTTTGTAGGGGTGGCCTGTAGTGAATTTGGCAATTTTGTTGTAGCACAATTCTAGGTTGTTTAGGTCTGATTTACAAATGTTTGTAAATACTTGGAAGCTGTAGAAGAGGGTTGAGAGTAGTTGTGTGTGGGCAGTGGCTAATCTGGCACTTTCTGTAAGGAAAGGTTTGATTCTATGTAATGTGCCTAGTTTGGAGTGGACTTTTTTGATGGTGAAGGATATGTGGGTCTCGAACCTTAGATTTTCATCAATTGTGACACCTAGAAGTTTGGTTTGGTTAGTGGGTACTATTTTGGTTCCATTTGTGGATAGAATTGAAATTGGGGTCAGACATGTTTTGGGTTTGTTATAACTAAAAACAATTAACTTGGTTTTGTTTGAGTTTAGTATGAGTTGGTGGTTTATGAGGTAGTTTTCTATATCTTGGAAAGAGTTTTGCATTTTTGTTTGTAAATCTTGGGGGGTGGGAGCTGCACAGATTATTGCAGAGTCATCAGCGTACTGGACAATTGAGGCTAGTTGAATTGCAGAGCTGAGGTTGTTAGTAAAAACTGCAAAGAGAAGAGGGCCAAGTATGGATCCTTGGGGTACACCAACAGTTATGGGTAGAAGGGGGGACAGGGTGTTATCCCATTTGGTGGCTTGCTGATGGTTAGAGAGATAACTATGTAACCAGGACAGTGCTGATGGGTTTAGGCCATGGGATAAGAGTTTATTTAGTAAGATTTGGTGGGAGACAGTGTCAAAGGCTTTTGACATGTCCAGGAATATGGATGAGACCAATTGGCCTTTGTTTATGAGATCTTGAATGGTGTTTGTAAAAGTAGTAGGGCAGTGATGGTACTGTGCTTTGGCCTAAAGCCATGTTGCATGGGGGAGAGGAGGTTGTGATTAAGGAGGTGGGTGAGGAGCTGGGAGTGGATGCATTTCTCTAAAATTTTGGCTAGAGGGGAGAGAATGGCTATCGGATGGTAGTTAGTTATATCTTTAGAGGGACTGCCTTTGTGTAGGGGTATGATATGAGATATTTTCTATAGATAGGTGATATATTGTTCAGAGACTGAGCGGTTAATGAGGATTGATATGAGACAGGCAATTGAGGGGGCAGCAATTTTAAGGAATTTGTTAGGTAGTAGATTAGCAGCTAGACAGCAGGGTCTGAGTCTGGAGAAGAGTAATTGTATGTAGTTAGTTTGGATAGAGTTAAAAGAGAAGGATGTGGTGGAGTCAGGAGTGGTCAAGGGTACAGTGAGAGTCAGATCACCAAGAAGTTATGTGACTGAGTTAATAAAGTGGGTATTAAATTTTTTAGCTATTGGGTCACTCATCGTGGAGGTGGCAAGTGGGTGGGTAGGGGTATAGCCTGGCTTAAGAAGATTGTTTATGCTTTGCCAAACTTTTTTAGGGTTGTATTGGTGGGTCAGTTGATTTGAAAGGAAGTAATTTTGTTTATATGTTTTTATCTGTCTTTTAGCCTGGTTATGGAGCTGGTGGTATGTTGCTTGGTTTGTTTTGTTTTTGGTGGTGTGATAAGTTGACCATGACATGTCTCTTTGCTTCAGAAGTGTTATTGTATCTTTAGTTAGCCAAAGTATTTGCCTAGATTTAGCTCTTATTTTTCTAATGGGTGCTAGATTAAGTATTTTGAGGAAGGTATTGTTGAAGTAAAGGTACTGCCTGATCAAGTGGAAGGTTTTTAAGAGGTGACCAGTTACTTTGCTGAAGTAGAAGGTTGAAAGTGGAAGGGGAGAAATTTTTCTTGTAACAAACATATTTATATATTGTGTTGGTTTGTGAATGAGCTCATTTTCTATAAAGGAAGGTAGGTGAGTGGTCACTGAGGGAGTCTGGAAGGCATCCTGCTAAGTAAAATAGATTGAGTTTGTTAGTCAGTATCCAATCCAGAGTGGACTGCTTTTTTTGAGTTTTTATCTACCCTGGTGGGACAGGATATGATTTGGGTAAAATTGAAGCAGTTTAGGAAATTGGGATGGTTGTTGGAGTTGCAGGAGTGCCAATCTAGGTTGAAGTCTCCTAGGATAATGGTTAGGTCTATATTATATTCTTGAAAGTCGACAATGTTGAATCTGACATTGTCGACATGAGACTATCGAATGCTCAGAATCTTGAGCGTGTAAACGGAAATCTCCATAAGGGGAGATTTCCGTTTATTGCAATGTAGTGCGGTCTCGTTGTTGGTATATTTAAGTATCAGGGGTACTTTTTTCTCTCTTTTTTTTTTTTGTTTTTTTATAAGGTCAATGTTTGAAGACATCGACCATATGGTGTCGACCATATGTTGTTTGATATTTTCAAACGGTGATCTTATAATATAGATGCTAATGGTTTCCTGGCTAAAATTAGATGATGCCCAGGCAAGAAGATTTTCAGTTATGGGTAGGTTGTTGCCAGGGGGAGAGGTGGTAATGATAATAATGGTTTTGTTAGGGTTTATAACCAGGCATGTAGTTAGGATTTTGGAGCTGGGTAGGTCAGGAAGGGCACAGTTCAATAATACCAGTTTGAGTGTGTCTTTCTACATAATGGCAACACCACCCCATTTTGTTTGGTCTGTCTAATCTAATTATGTTGCATCCATTTGTAATCATTTTCCTGTCATTAATGTGAGGCTTTAACAAGGTTTCTGTTATTGCTGCAATGTCTGGTAACTAGGTGTTAAGGGTTGCATGGAAGTTTGCAATATTGTTTACAATACTGCTAAGGTTAAAATTTATAAAGACTAGGTCCGAGGTGTTGTTTTTGGAAGTGGGGGGAGGGGGTGGTGGTTGGTAGTATGTTGGCTATGGGGTTGTGTAGGGCTGGGAGGGGACATGGTTGGGGAAGGAGGGGTGTGGGAGTGTGAACCAGGGTTGGGCTGGATGTCAGACTGTTCTTTCATTTTTGTCATATTATATAGAATGAGTTATTTGATTTTATTAGTAAGTTTTACAAATTTGCCAGTTGAAGGATACACAGTGAGTGGGAAGATGTTTGAAAGATAGGAGGAGAAAGGTAGATGTGTTGAAAAGGTGTGCACTAATGGCATTGTATTGTTGGTGTGGTTGTTAATGTAGGATAGAGGGAGAGTAGGAGAGAGCTGATGATTGATGGTGCATGAATGTAGTGAGGTGGAGCTAAGCAAGAGGTACAGAAGGTAGCGTAGAAGGGTATTGCATATAAAGGAAATGAGTAGAGACATAGTGGCTAGAGTGACAAAATGTGGTGTTGTGAGGAAGGGGGAGGAGGTTGAGGCATGTAGTGGATTGGTCAGAGGTAGAAGGGTGTGGTTAGGTTAGGCATAAACCTAATGGAAGTTGGGGTGAGTGGGAATGGGGGTAGGGTAAGGGAGAGGAAGGAGTCTGAGCACATTGAGGGTGAGCAGAGCGGTGCTAGCCCCAGTTAGTATGAGTGCCAACAGAGACTATCAGTCACTCTGACCTGATTGTAGGGTGATACCTGCACAGTTAAAGTAACAGTAAGTGTATTAACTAATGCAGGATTTAATTTGAAATGTGCAGCAACTAATGCTGATGTTTGAGGAAATTTCTATTGCTGCAAACATTTTGTATTTCTGTCTCAATTTGCTATTAGTTGTAGGCTAATTAGTGTAGAAAGTCTATCCCTCTCTCCCCCCAGGGACCAGTAGATTGCTAAGCAACCAGTATTTCTGCTGCACAGGGTAAAACAGTACTGCCCAAGGCCAAGAATACAGATTCTATGGGATCTGACAATATCACAGGCTGTGTTCTACATGAACTACAGAGCAAACTGGTACCTCACCTGTGTGCCCTGTTCAATCACAGTCTTACCTCAGGCTTTGTCCCTACAGAATGGCACACTGCTACAGTCATCCCTCTCCACAAATGAGTAGAGACTACAGACCCTGGGAACTATCGCCCCATTAACCTGACCATACCTCCCAACCGTACCGAATAACTCAGATTTTACCAAGATTTGGAGTCCAAATACTGGGGTGCCACGATTCCCGAGTGGCACCCCTCCATTTTCGACTTTTTCTCAGCTTTAACTTGTATTTTACTTTAAATTTTTCCTCATTTTTTTATTTTGAGCTGACGTCATCACATGTGCGATGATGTCAGCTCCGTCAGAGCTACCAGCCTGTCGGAATTGAGCTCAAGAGCTCCAAATGCACATTTCTGGCTGGTATTCATTCCTTGTGATCTGCAAGTTTGAGCGGTTTATTCAAACAAGTGCTTTAACGCTATGGAAACAGTTAGTGATCTGTGCAAGCGGATTGGAACCAGTTATGAAGTGCGACTCTGCGAATGGGTTACGAGCGCTTTAGCAACAGTTATTCAATTAAGTTGCACTTGCGAGTGGTTCCCCGTGATGAGTGCGAGCAAGTTATTCAAATGGGTGGTTGGAATTGGCTCTATCTGCAAGGTGCGGCAGCAATCGAAGATCTTTTGCTGGAGTTGAGGATGCTTATTATTCTGTGAAGGTAGAATATTTTTTGTTTGCTCAGAATGCGCTTATGTGAAGATCTTTTGCTCAGAATGAAGAGTGTGTGTGTGTGTGTGTGTGTGTGTGTGTGTGTGTGTGTGTGTGTGTGTGTGTGTGTGTGTGTGTGTGTTTGCGTAAAAAAAAAATGGCAATGTTACACTGAGTATTCATAGGTGCAACTACTGCATGAGTAAGCTTTCTTGCAAATGTCATAACTTATCAATTAGCACACTGTGGTGCAATGTAGTATCAGAGAGATATGATATGCCTGTAGGGTAAAACATCACCAAGCCTAAACACTTAATATGTGTATCCTGACTAATTAAGTCAGTGGACTGAAATGCTCTTTACTACATCCATTAAGCATAACTAGGCAACAGAGACAGTTAAAGATAACATTAATTCAGTATTTAGTGTTTGTGATGTTGCATTATTTAGTGTCCTTCTGTTTAACCTACTGCATAAAGTAAAAATTTCTAGAAAACTGCCATCTTGGAGTCAATAGTCTAGTTGTTAATTAATGAAGTAATCAACCTGGCAAGCAGTTACATGTGTGATTCCATTTGAAATTCCAACCCTTTTTTCCAGCAAAATCTTTTGATGACAGCTTGGTTGATCATATCTGAACACATTACTAAATCATTAGTGGAGCACAAACATAAGACGGCATGCAAATGTTTATTTTTGCTTACAGTTTGTTTTTGTCATGATGCAAACAAATTACAGTAGTTGGACTACTAATATAGGCTGTATTACTTTGGCTTAATCATAAACTAATGCAAAGGTGAAAATGGCTTTAGTATTAACTTTTTGGCTTTCTTGATATATTTCTGTATTGTACTTGGAAACAGTGTTGTTTTGCTTTAGTGTAATAGAGCTTCACATCAAAGGCAGTTACACAATTTTAGCATTTTAGATTAAATAAACTCAAATATGAACTGACCTATGAATCTATGAACAAGAGTGGTTTCATCCTAGAAATCCAGCATACTAAACTATAATTTATTAGGGACCATCTATTACTTAGAAAAACTGTAATCTGTTTATGGAAGGTGGCAGTTTTACAAAAGTACCTTGTTTATGTCATCAGCTTGTGATTTTAGTTTGGAGTACTTTAGATGGAACTGCACCGGAAAGGCAAAAGTAAACACACGATAAGCAGTAATATCAGTTAAATCATACTTTCAGATCTGAAAATCTGTGATTCTCTCATGCATTTTGATACACAATGTCAATATAATTAACAAATTATTTGCTGAAAAAAGCAGCAGGAGACATAGTTTGCTTTCTGACTCAGGCATTAAACATGACAGCCAACCAAAGTTCCAGTTTCTAGACTTTTCCTGAGAAAGAGAATGTCTTCTTGAAGGTCTGCTGTGTGATGCTAAAAGACTTTAATAAAACCTAAAAAATAATGCAGATACCCAGAAAAGAGGACAATGTGCCAAGATGTCAGTGCAGGTCATTCAAAATAAAATTGGATTTCATTATAGCTAAAATATGACCATTCATACCTCTCAACTGTTCAGGTTTTTGGAGGATGTCCAGGTTTGAGGTTTTCTGGCAAATCACTAAAAAAAAATAAAGTCACTAAATAATTACATACATTTGAGTTTCAGAGTTCACGTCCTTCAGAAAGTGTGTGTGTGTGTGTGTGTGTGTGTGTGTGTGTGTGTGTGTGTGTGTGTGTGTGTGTGTGTGTGTGTGTGTGTGTGTGTATAATATAATTTAATAAAGTCAGGAAGGTACATCAAAGAACAGATTTATGTTTCTTGTTTTGTGTGTAAAGGGCCTATGATTTGAAAACAGCCCAAAGGTTATCTTTATCCACCACTGACCAGATGCATTTTCTTTAGATATGGTGTGGGTTTCAATGCTGTTTCAATGAATGTGAGTTTCAAGGGCAGAGCAGTTTTAATGCCAAGTCTATTTTCATTGTGAGACAGTATTGCTTTGTTTAGCAGATACCTATTCATGTTTGTGTATTGTGCTATAAGATGTAAAAATAAAATCCAAGTAATCATTGTAGAGGTAAAGAAGTATGCACATTAGTGTTTATGATAAATGAGGTGAAATAGCCAAGTAATGGGACATTGCAATGGCTGCAGGGGGACTCTGGTGCCATATTTTGGTTGTTTGTTCTTCAGTTTGCATTTGAAGGTTGGTATCCTTCAATTCCATTGGAGTGGGTGGGGTTACATAATTATATATGCAAATTTTATGTTAACCAGTGTACAGATTTGTACCTATTTTTCATGGGCCTTGTCCAGATTTTTGATGTTTCCAGGTTGAGAGGTATGAACCTGATGAGTCTGATATGTAAAGCTATGGAACACATCACCATGAAACTAATAAACAAGGATATAGGGAATCTCCAAACTGTGGATCCCACACAGTTTGGTTTTGTGAAGGGTAGATCCTGTCTGCTCAACTTGGTCAGCTTCTTTGAGTCAGTCACCAGAGCTGTGGATGAAGGCAAGGTGGTTCATACAGCCTACCTTGATCTGGCCAAGGCCTTTGATACCATTCCCCACTCAGGAATCATACATAAACTCACTAAGCTAAGCATCAACCCCTATATCACTAGGTGGGTTGCAAACTGACTCACAGGTAGAACCCACAGTGTGAAAGTAGCTGACTCCAAGTCAGACTGCTGACCAGTCACGAGTGGAGTCTCACAGGGTTCAGTCCTGGGTTCTCTCCTATTTGGTATCTACTTTTCTGAAGACCAGGCCAACATGAAGGGACTCTGGCTAAGAAAGTTCACAGACAATTGCAAGTTGGAAGCTATTATTAACTCCCCGAGTGATGTTGACATCCTACAGAAAGGCCTCACTGAGACCAACGACTGATGTCAGAACCACGGCCTTAAGCTCAATGCCAAAAAAATGTGTCATCATCTCCTTTGTGAAAGACCCGATTTCTATGAATTACCACATCGATGGTAGTCCACTGAACACAAAAGGCATTATAAGAGATCTGGAAGCACAGGTTGACAGCAACCTCTCTTTTGACCACCACATTGTCACTTTTGGTCAGAAAGTCTTTCTATGTGGCACATCTCATCACTAAGGGTTTTGCATCCAGAAAGAAAGAGGTCATTGTCTCACTCTACTCTTCCCTCATTAGGACAAAAATTGAGTACAATGCCTCATTTGGCATGTACCTCACTAAACACCTGCAACAACTGGTGAGACCGCAAAAGTACCTCACAAAGAGGATCCTAGGCCTTAAACATTTGTCCTATATGGACATAGTAAACAACTCCAACTATTCTTTGTCTCATATCAACTACCTAGAGGTGATCTCTGCTTGACTTACAAAGCCATGAATGACCCAGCTCTGTTAGAAATGTTATATCTAATGAAATCCCAATCCCTCAACACTACACACTCCTGATACCCCAACCTCATTACCACAATGAACAGAACTTGCTGGAGGGACAGGTTCATAACCCAGTGACTGCCCATGCTATGGAATAGACTTCCCATACAGGTGAAGCAGAGCACCTCACTGGCCCTCTTCAAGAGAAATCTTGATGAGTGGATGGGAAATAGAAAGTTCATCCTGGGGATCACTCCAGTGGCTCTACTCGACAGAGGCACTGGGAACTAAGGTTGGGTGGCATGATGCCAGGGTAATCCTATGGGCTAGGCTTGTAAAGGCTCCACAGCCATTAGCCTAGTACACACCTATGAACCTAATGGCTATACATTGACCTTTAACTTTACAAACTCCGGAGGTTTGGCTAGTGGCTTAGGCAACCACTGTAACACTCTAACTGCAGGGGATGTTGGGCATTTGTAATATGCCACTGGGGCTGAGTGGGGCTGGCAGGCAACTACAACAGAAAAAAGCAGGTCAATGTTGGAGAAAAGGATAACTGAATGGGCCGGGGGACTGAGGCATAATCTGCAGGGCATCCTTGGCAGCATGATCACCCTCAAGTTTCCAACAGAGACTAATGACTAGAGGAATAACTTTAATTATGGGCACATACTTAAATTGCAATGTCACTGATCTATTTCTGGGGTTTTTAGACTGGACGGAGATTCTGGGTTAAACGTTGTCAAGATTGGGTGTTTCATTGTTGAACTTTGAGGGTACACCGCTGAAAAAAGAAAAAGACATAGAGGGAAGTAGGTTAGATAGGGAGTATTGTAGGCTGAGGAAAGAAAAAGAGTGGAAAAAAAAAAAAAAAACAGGTCACACCTAGGTTACGGGTCTATATTAGAACATCGAAGTTTCAAAACTTTGAATGTTCTAATATCGAACCCTACTCAGCAAAAGCTGAAAATATCGAAGCAAGAGAAAAACAAACTTTTTCCTAGGGAAAGAATTTGGTTGTCCATATCTGTTGCTTTGGTATTTTCAGCGCTGTGGTGGAAAGTTACAGGTTGGGTTCAGGTAAGTGTGCGATTGAGTGCGGGTTAGGTTAGTTAGGGTTAGGGTGCAGGTTAGGTATGTGTGTGATTGTGTGGACGTGAGCGTAAGAGCGATTTAGGTGAGTTAAGATTAGGGCGCGGGTTAGGTATGTTTGCAATTGTGTGGACATGAGGGTTAGGGCGGGATAGGTGAGTTAGGGTTAGGGCGCGGGTCAGGTAAGTGTGCAATTGTGTGGATGTGAGGGTTAGGTCAGGGTAGATGAGTTAGGGTTAGGGCACGGGTGAGGTGAGTGTGCGATAGTGATGAACCTTAGGGTTAGGGTTTTGGTTAAGGTAAGTGGATAGTTAGTGGTGTGTGTATAGTTTAGTGTAGGGTTAGATGTAAGATTTTAGGTGTATGTTTGTGGATTGCTGTTTGTTTGGTGTGCTTGTGTTGTGTGTATGTGTTTTGGAACAGCAAAATTTTTCCC
Organism: Protopterus annectens; assembly: GCF_019279795.1. Classification (NCBI taxonomy): domain Eukaryota; kingdom Metazoa; phylum Chordata; order Ceratodontiformes; family Protopteridae; genus Protopterus; species Protopterus annectens. Next base: position 1,293,662,086 of record NC_056739.1, read on the forward strand.
TAAGAAAAAAATTTGCTGTTCTGTATGTTTGATGTATTCAGCTTTTGCTGAATAGAGTTCGATATTAGAACATTCAAAGTTTTGAAACTTCAATGTTCTAATATAGACCCCCTAGGTTACTATCTCCTTAAACAACACATTATCCTTATCTGCCTGGCCTTACAGTACTGAACTTTCTACACCTAGTCCAAAGGCTGGCGATTCAGTCTTAAGCTTTAGAGTAGATTTAACAGCCTCAGAGTGTATTAACAGAATCAAAAACAAAACCTGTTTGGTATGTTACTGAACCTAACCTTGTAGCAAATGGTCACCCAGCTAGGTATGCTTAAAGAGGATACCTCGGAGGTAATTACAATACTGTGATGTATATTAACTTGTTTAAACAAATAAAACTGTGGTAGACCATCCCTTAATCAAATAAAGCTGTATATTAACTTGTGTAAACAAATAGAGCTGTAGTAGGCTATCCCATAATCAAATAAAGCTGTAGTGAATTACTAATAATAGATCCCTTGCACTTGCAGATGCCGCACACCTCAAATGTATTGCTGATCTGTGTAGATTAATTTCATTTTACTTTGTTAAATCAAATAACACTGTAGCATATTAACACTTAATCAAATAAAGCTGTAATAGACTACTACTAATTATTCCAATGCACTCGGAGATGCCGCACTCCTCTAATGTATTACTGTGCTGTGCAGACTATTTTCACAAGGGCAGTACATAGGCATGCTATCTCAGCAGGACTACTGCTGGAAAACATGAGAAAAATATCCATTTACATTCAATAATGGCTTGCCCGGAACAATAGCCGTTTAAATTCAGAAATGGTTTGTCAGCAACAATACAACGAAGAGCAACATGAGAAAAGTAGTCATTTACATTCAGAAATGGCTTGCCAGAAACAATACAGCTAACAGCAACATGAGAAAGGTAGTCGTTTACATTCAGAAATGGCTTGCCAGCAACAATACAGCTAAGAAACATTTCAGCATGCTCGCAACAGGTATATAAATTAGCTTTCAAACACAATGTTACAATCTAGTATAAAAACTGTAATACACATGAAAAGTTACATAGTAGCAGTACATTTTGAAAATATGTTTCAGTGATTAAAGTTCACAGCTTTGGACTCTCAGGAAGTAAAAAGCAGTAGTAGTACACTTACATGGGGAGCACGCTGCACCAATTAGATGCTCGGTGGACTGGAAAGTAAGAAATGGCACCCAAAATTGCATGTAACCAATATAACTTCACACCAGATGTAATGTGTTAGGGAGTGGGGTAAAACCCAGGTCAGTAAGTTAGAATTAATTAATCTAGCCCCAGTTAGAATGCTTGCCAACAGAGACTCTGACCTGGTTGTAGGGTGATACCTGCAGAGCTAAGGTAACATTAAGTGTATTAACCAATGCAGGCTTTAATTTGAAATGTGCAGCAACTAATGCTGATGTTTGAGGAAATTTCTATTGCTGCAAATGTTTTGCATTTCTGTCACAAATTGCCACTAGTTGTAGGCTAATTAATGTAGAAAGTCTATCAATGGCTATACAAGGGCCTTTAACTTTACAAACTCCTGAAGTTTGGCTAGTGGCTTAAGCAAACTCAACATTCTAACCACAGAGGATGTTGGGCATTTGTAATATGCCTCTGGGGCTGGTAGGTAACAAGAACAGAAAAAAGTGGGTCAGTGTTGGAAAAAAGGATAATTGAATGGGGGATAATCTACAGGGCATCCTTGGCAGTGTGCTCACCCTAGAGTTTACAACAGTGACTAATGACTAGAGAAAGGACTTTAATTACAGGCACATAATTAAATTGCAATGTCACCAATCTGTTTCAGGGGGTTTAAGACTTGCTAGAGATCCTGGGTTAAACAGTTGTTCAAATTGAGTGTTTCACTATTGAACTTTGAGGGGACACTGTCAAGTTGCAATGTCGCTGATCTGTTTCAGGGGTTTTTAGACTGGACGGAGATCCTGGGTTAAACAGTTGTCCAGACTGGCTGTTTCACTATAGAACTTTGAGTGGACACCATTAAATTGTAATGTCGCCGATCTGTTTCAAGGGTTTTTAGACTGGACAGAGATCCTGGGTTAAACATTTTTTCAGATTGGGTGTTTCACTACTGAACTTTGAGGGGACACTTAAATTGCAATGTCGCTGATCTATTTCAGGGGTTTTTAGACTGAACAGAGATCCTGGGTTAAACAGTTGTCCAGATTAGGTGTTTCACTATTGAACTTTTAGGGGACACTGTTAAATTAAAGTCACTGATCTGTTTCAGTGGTTTTTAGACTGGACAGAGATCCTGGGTTAAAGAGCTGTCCAGATTGTGTGTTTCACTATTGAACTTTGAGGGGACACCATTAAATTGCAATGTCGCTGATCTGTTTCAGGGTTTTTTCAAATGGACGGAGATCCTGGGTTAAACAGTTGTCCAGATTGGGGTATTTCGGTATTGAAATTTGAGGGAACATTATTAAATTGCAATTTTGCCAACCTCTTTCAGGGGTTTTTAGACTGGACGGAGATCCTGGGTTAAACAGTTGTCCAGATTGGGTGTTTCACTATTGAACTTTGAGGGAAGGCCATTCCATTGCAATGTCGCCGATCTGTTTCAGGGGTTTTAAGACTGGATGGAGATCCTGGGTTAAACAGTTGTCCAGATTGGGTGTTTGTACTGCTGAACTTAGAGGGGTGGGAGGGTGACATAATGGTTAAGGTGGTTTACCTTAAAGAGACAAGGTGCAGGGTTTGATTCTTGCATGGGGTAACTGGCTAGGCTTTAAATGGCCCAAAAGGGCAGTTAGCCTAGTACTAATCTATAAACATATGAACCTATGAGGGGACACTGTTAAATTGCAATGTCGCCAACCTGTTTCAGGGTTTTAAAAAGGATGGAGATCCTGGGTTAAACAGTTGTCCAGATTGGGTGTTTCACTATTGAACTTTGAGAGGACACCGTTAAATTGCAATGTTGTCAACCTGTTTCAGGGGTTTTTAGACTGGATGGAGATCCTGGATTAAACTGTTGTCCAGATTGGGTGTTTCTCTATTGAACTTTGAGGGGACACCATTAAATTGCAATGTTGCCGATCTTTTTCAGGAGTTTTTAGACTGGACGGAGATCCTGGGTTAAACAGTTGTCCAGATTGTGTGTTTCACTATTGAACTTTGAGGGAACACCATTAAATTGCAATGTCGCCGATTTGTTTTAGGGGGTTTTAGACTGGACGGAGATTCTGGGTTAAACAGTTGTCCAGATTGGGTGTTTCCCTATTGAACTTTGAGGTGACACTGTGAAATTGCAATGTTGCTGATCTGTTTCAGGGGTTTGTAGACTGGTTGGAGATCCTGGGTTAAACAATTGTTCAGATTGGGTGTTTCACTATTGAACTTTGAGGGGACACCCATAGCGAGCATGCTGCACCAGTTAGACACTTCGTGGAAAACTGTCCAGTTATAAGCAAAGTTTTCCACTGTCACCTTCCAACTTACCACCTTTGATTTTCTGACCACAATCTACTTGACATCTGTTAGCCTTACAAAAACTGTGATCAAAATCTGTACTCACACTCTGTAGCAAAAGTCTGGAATGCAATCCTTACATCAGTCAGGGGCAGTACATAACATTCATTTATTTAAGCTGCAAGTAAAATAATTCCTCTCTGACTCCCGGATTTACATATTCTGCTCCCCTGGTGAATAGTTTCAGCTCCTTCTCTTCTAGTACTTATATGGACACTCTCTGTCTCTCCCCTTGTTTTATTTCTCTTATTTCTCTTCCTCTTAATCTTGGTTTTACTCTGTTTCTCCTATCTTTCATATGCACTCCACTTATCACCTTTAACAATATATACATATATATATATATATATATATATATATATATATATATATATATATACTATTTAAATGTCCAACTCTGATATTTGCTTAATGAATGAGTAACTCACTTATAATGTGTCAACAAGTTTTAGTGCTACATGGCATTGTATTTATCATGTTTTATCAGTGGTATGTATGCATTATTCTACATGTCCTATGTGCACTAATACTAGTATTAATCTATGTATGTACAGCGTATTGTAATATGAAATCAGTTTTCACCTATGCATATGTATCTTACATTCTTATATTTGTGGAGCTTTCCTCCCTGGCCCTCTCCTGAAAACAGATAAAATTATCTAGTAAATGTCTATATATATATATATATATATATATATATATATATATATATATATATATATAGAAACAGCAAACGGATCCAGAACAAATTGCTCTCCAAATAATCCAGCACTTCAAGAAAACTGTTCTCTCAATGGCAGCTTTATTGCACATATCTTGCGAAACACTCCAAATCCCTGGATGAAGTAGACTTCCTAATTGTGAGGATAGAGAGAATTCCTTGGAGCATCCATGTAAAGGAGGAAACAGAACTGAGAAGCAGAGAACGTGATCTAGGCCAAGTATAGTAATGTGGAAGAGAGGACTGTGCCTGTGAGAGTTGTGATAAAAAACAGAATTACTCACTGTGAATATTGTGGCCAGATTGAGCATGTGCTTGGATTTATTGTAGTGCTGCATCACAGAGAGAGAGAGAGTGAGAGAGAGAGTGAGATAAAAGAGAGGGGAGAAGAGAGAGAGGGAAAGGGAGACAGAGGAGATGGGGAAAGAGACAGAGTAGGAAGATGGAGAGAAAGACAGACATACTGACAAGGGGGGACAAGAGAGAAGGATATCAGCCCAAATACTTTTGTGCAATGCTTGCTATGAATGTAATTACTGTTTCTTTTCAGGAGCTATGGAGTTCAGCCATATATTGTTTCATTTCTTTGGGACTGTGCTGCTTGCCAGACTGCATGTTTTATGTTGGCTGAATGAAGCACATTTTCAAGCAAGGGAAATAGGATGGGCATGGAAGCTAAATAGTTTGCAGCGAGCCATGACAGAGAGTGAAAGGCTGGGAATACCAATGCAGCGAGCCATGACAGAGAGTGAAAGGCTGGGAATACCAATGCAGCGAGCCATGACAGAGAGTGAAAGGCTGGGAATACCAATGCAGTCAGCCATGTCAGAGAGTGAAAGGCGGGGAATGCCACTACAGCGTATAAAGCAAAAGTGATATGAAAGGATGCAGACTGGTGGTAAATTATGCCTAGTAAAATAACAGATTAGTACAACAGAGGAGAGAAAAGAGTCAAGTGTAAGGCAGAGAAGGGTTAGGTTGTGTAGGAGAGACTACTGGTACGTTGACATATACATCACTAAAATAATGAAGTAGAATTAGAGATACTAGAGTCACTTGCAGATGGCTCTGACATAAGTAAGGGAAGGAGATGATTGGGTGAGCCTGAGTAGAACAGTATGGGTGATTGGAAGGATGTATACAGCAGGTAGAAATATGAGAATTAAAACTTGGGAAAAGATGGAAGATGGAAGGCATGATGAAGAAGATGAGTTAGGGAATTTGATTGCTGGGAATTAACCTGGGTAATTAATGATGGTAGGAGCAGAAGAGGGGGCAAGGTGTGTGCTTCCTGTGGTCATCCACATGGCTTTTTCATGTGTAACCACCAAGGCAATTAAAGCTAGTATCAAAGAGTGCATTTTAGTTCTATTATTGAAAGTGTTATCCAGGAGTACAACAAGAAAAAAATGGTACTAGAGTTATGTGGTCTTCATTTCCAAGATGAGGACCAAAAATAAAAGAGTCCATTGTGATCTGGTTAGTGTTCTTATCAACGTATACCACACAGGAAGCAGTGAAGCACTTCAGTCCTTTAGTTATCACCACAAAAGCAGCTTGTATTGGCATTTCAGACATGAATACTGGTATTGTACTACCAATCAATCAGCATCTCCCATATGTGACCCACTTACACCTTGCACCCAGGGTAGCTCTCTGTTGGGTTAAAGCAATTTAGTGAAAGTACAAACATGCCTTTCAAAGACATATGTACAGCTAGAGGTAGAGGACTGGATGCATCTACTATTGTGGACAGGAGAATGATCAGTCTAAACCTGGCAATACAGGCTGAAAGAATAACTCACTCGACAGCTCATTTAAACTGATAGTGGGGAGAGATGCAAAGATTCTCACATGCAGGCTAAATTTTAATGGAACTTGACATTGTACGCCACAGCACTCATTTACCACAAGTAATATTTCTTGTTATATTTATTACCTGTAATTCCATCAGCTTGCTGTATTGACTGTTTTGTTTAATTTTGCACATATATAGACATACTAGAAAATGACAGTGAAATTGTATTAATGACCAGAAGTTACACTTAAAAAATCACAGGTATACTTCCTGATTTTCTTCTCATGAAAATGGAATTCCACTCTTTTGGGAACTGTAAATCAATGTTTGGAATTCAGAAAGGGTTTCCAAGATGGCAAATCTTACCAGGAACTTCCCATTTAGAGAATGAACTACCACACTGATTTTCTGTGAGTGGGACATCAGCATGAAGGATTCCTGCCAGCCAACATTCATGGTAATGAGGCAATTCAGGGGAGCGTCTAATGTTAATTAGCCATATGCTCACCCCTTGAAATGCCTTTGGCTACTGATATATGCTACTGAATGTGTGTGGTGTGTGTCTGTGTGTGTGTGTGTGTGTGTGTGTGTGTGTGTGTGTGTGTGTGTGTGTGTGTGTGTGTGTGTCTAAATATGTGTGAATGAGTGAGGGGTGTGCCAGTACCAACAAGATGCATGGGCTACCAGAGAACACTACCGCTGTATAGAGATCAGTATTAGTGGTAGAAAAGTGCAATTCAAAGACATGTAGATGAGTTGATACTGAGATCGTCCTCATTGCAGCGAAGGTTCATGGTACATCTTTGCGACTACCTAAGCAATCCTGGGGTGGTACAGCCATGTGTGTCTTAAAAGAGAGTACTGTCTGCATGTGTGAGCCACTTTAAAAGCACAATGAACCCGCACTTGTATGAAACAAGAATAAAAACTGATTGGAGAGTGTTTCTTGCCTTGCATACTCTTTCTCCACTGTGTTTTATTGCTTCCTACATGAGAATTAAAATTGCTGTGACAAGCATGGTGCATATGCTGGCGTAGTTCATAGCAAGGAAAGGTGTTCTCCAGGGCTTGGTCTTAATTTTCTTTAATATTTTTATAGCTTTATTTCCCAATAATGATTATGTGTCCTTGTGGTTTCACTTTCCAATAATAATAATGTACGGATGGAAAAATTTGTTTATAATAACAAAATGGAGGTCATGGTCATGAATCTATATAATGCACATCAAAAACTCCTAAATATAACATTTATCTGGTTCTTTAAAAATAATATATAATTTAATACAAATACTGTAATGATTATACATGGGAGCTAGTAACAAAGAATATCCATATTCCATCAGTAATGATTTCCTCCTAAAGGTATTTTTAACCAAAGATCTGGGTGCCCTGATGGAGAAGAAATTGAACTTTGAAAGCAATTATACAGTTGCCTCAAGAAACAAATTAATAATGCTGTCTTTTGTAAAAAGTTGGCTAGACATCACATAGGGTATGTGAGTTCCTTATGTTTCTGTAATGTCAGAGGCAAAAGAACATGGGAGGGGGTACTAAAGTACTTTACAAAGAAGATTTACAGTGTCAGCATTCTTTCTTATCAAGAAAATTTAAGGGAACTTCAGTTTTTTTACAGATTTTTCAGAGGGACATGATACTAATATCCAAATATATCCACAATGAAATTGTAAATTTTACTCTGGGAATTACTTTTTTTCAAATCATATCAATATTAAAAGAAATACTTACTGCTCATCTAAAGTTAACAACTTTGCAGATGACAAAGAAAAGTCACAGCATCTAGGTTGCAGAATACATTGTCGCATACTATATGATTAGTTCTATCACTTGCTTATTTTAAATCTAGGCTAGATATTTATAAGGGTGCCTGGACACATGACCCTGGTATTTGGTTAGCGAACTCCTCAATAACCTCTTATGACATTCAAAATGTCCCATTATCCAAAACATTGAAATGCCAAAGCAAACTATTTTGAAGATTGTTTTCAGCCAACACCCTGGACACAAATGGGTAACAAGAACACAAAGAACACTATAGTTAATTGTTTGAACATGAAACTGGCAATGTAAGCATATATAAATAAAAAAATGCATAGGATGTTAAACTTTAAATTTAAATTTGTACCTTGTTTTAAGAGTAGCATGACACATTTTCATATTACGTATCGGAGATTTCAAGACATATGAAAAAATAATACAAGTGAATTAGTCCCTCTAAGAAATAAAGGCAAAGCCCATGTTGATGTGTACTGAATTAAATAGTTGGTGTAAACATAGCAGCACATGGTTTGAGCCATGGATTAAATTCTACAGTTAACTGTTAGCTCTTCTAGTATTTTCATCCTGTCGGCTTTCTCCATTTTCTTCCATCGCTTCTCCAATTCTAAACCTCATACAAAAGCGTGGACTTACAATAATTCATATTTGATGTATTGCATTTTCTGAATACATATCCTGAAGTACTGTTCCCTATTATTGTCCTTCTGTGTTCCATGACTTTTTCATTTTGCGGCAGGCATCAGTTTTTGTAAATGTCATCCCAATTTTTATAGTAGTCATCAGATATCTACATACCAATAAAGGCTCTGAGAAATGAAGGCTGTGCATCACAATTACAAGCATTTGTAAAGACCAAATGATGACTTGCATTGACAAGCAACTAGATGAGTATGGCAAGGGGAACAGAACAGATACAACCTCAAGCATAACAATCACAAGAAAAAGTTCTACAATAATTATTTGAGTGGTATTACTTTGATGTGCAGATGAGCTATATAAGTTATACCAATCAAAGTTAGAACAACATATTGCAATTTTGTCCCTTGTGTTGGTTTGTGCATAAGAAAAAGCAATATAATTCACAATCCACCTCAAAAATGATAATTAGACTCAAGTAAATCAACTTTAAATCAGAACAAATTAAAACAAAATATTTAGCAGTGGTGGTGCTGAAAAGCCAGGTAAAGATGGCCACACAGAGCTATATGCCCAAAGAAGGGATTTGCTTAATGTTTAGTATCTGAGTTACAACAGCGAGAAGAAAGAAAGATAAGGAGAGAAAGAGAGAGGGGTGGGGGATATAACCTTTGTTCTTTACATGTCACTATTGTAAATCAGCAAGATATCAAAAAAGACAAAGCAGCTGTGAAGTTGGACAGTCTGTTAAGTTAGAAGACAGTCATAGGAGATAGCATATGTGGGTTATGACCGAAAGTTGATGAAGTGAAAAAAAGCAAGATGGCATACAGAAATTAAACTGGAGACTAGTAGAGGACAGAGCTGTGGCTGTGTAGCAAAAGTTGACAAAGACATAGGAAGCGATTCAGGATCTGCACCAAAAGGACAATTACATAAGGCAGCACATTGGTGCAGGAGACAACCTAGTAACCTGAGAAGCTGGAGGCTGGTCAGGGGAATTTTGTGGCACAATGTGCCTCTGGAGTGTAACATTAGTCACATGAAATAAACTTAGGTCAAAGAGGGGAGGGGGTACCCATACAGGGTTATGTTTTGGAATACTATGTGGAAAATGGGGAAAAGAGGATCACTTATTATTTTATAAAGGAAGTTTGAAAGTGCAGGGCTGTACCATTTGGTGAGATGGTATGTAATATGAAATTTCCAGCCCAAACTGAGATGATAGGATGTGTTTAGGAAAACAATGAGGTAATTCAGAAAATGACAGAAGAGGGAGGTCATAATAATAGAAATTTAAAGTTGCTTTTAGTCCTACATTATTTGGAGGTGATAGAGTTTCCTAAAGAAAGCCAGACTGAACATAAAAAGGGAATGAACAAGTTAGCACTGGATGATATTTAGCGACTGTTGTGAGGTGGAAAGAAGGACTTCACTTTTCTTAGTAATAACAGCAGGCAAGAAAATAGACTTGGTAAAACATACAACAGGTCAGGAAATGACACATGAAATGAAGGAAGTGCTGGGAGTAGAACAAGTTTTTGCCCTTGCTTTTTATGTAGGGTTCTAGGTAATGGAAGGAAAGAGTCATGCAGAAAATGGTCAAATTTACTGAAATGGAGGAGGGATGACATGCCATATTTTTTAAAAGCACAGAAAGAAAATGGAGTATGAAGGCTTAATTGAGGGATGCTAGTTAGCATCTTGATAAAATTACCTTTGGCAAAAGATTATTTAAAAGCGATAGGAAGTTTTATTTTACTATTTATTTTTGCTTATTTCAGGGTAGGTCATCAAATGACTATATGAGAGTGCTATTAAACTTTGTTAAATAGGGACAGGGAAATAAGGAGGAAATTGAGAATAGTTTTGTTTGACATCAAAGAGATATTTAAATTGGTAAACAAAGAAAAATTAATTCATTCTTCTGATGTCTTGGCTTAAACTTTCCACGGAGAATTAAACCAAAGGAAAAAAATATATATTTTTTTATAAATGTCAAAAACATTTGTTAATTAAGATAGTTAAAAAGCATTAATCACATTGTATTAGCAAAGTCTTCCAATCAAGCTAAATAATTGTATATTTTAAAATAAACTTTCTTTATAATGTAATAATTGCTTTAAAGCTAATAAGATAATGACCTTTAAGGGTATGGAAGCAATGAAGGGATTAATAAATAAATGAATGCATACTTTACTTTATTTTGTTGGGAAAGTAATTCAGATTGCATTTTTAGACAGTATAAGTTTAGAGGAATAATTTAAGGGGTAAAAAGGAGATGAGAAAAAGGAGACTGGAAAGGAGTATAAGTGCTAGGAGGGGAGGATAACCATGAAAGAAGGGGGCAGAATGTAATCTTCTCAGGGGAGCATGCATGCCATCCCCATATCTCTGAGTTTTCTCTAGGTGCTATGAGCTCCTTCCATCTTTAAAAACATGCTGGTTGACTGGCTACACTAAATTATCCATATAGGTATATATAAGTACTTGTTGTCCTTGTCATTGCAGCCCGTATTATGGCTGAAATGCAACCATGGACAAGGCTCCCCATCCAATGCACAGATTAGAAATAACTAACGTATCTGGAGAATAATTAAGAATGCCTATTAATTAATTATATGAACATGTTTATGGAAAAGACTGGGATGTGAACAAGAGATTGTGCAGTTCTATAAAAGGGTTACCACAATAAGATTATGAGTTGCAGAATGAGAAGCTCTGTTTTGTGTTTCTGTTTATGTACCTGATAGCTATTCTGAGTCTTCAGCCTTGTTAGAGACTACAGATGAGGTGCTGGATAGGACAATACCTACCATCTTTGTAGTTTTATTGGGAATCTTCAATGCCAATATGAGGAATATTGCAAATATCTAAAGCAGAGTGACTGGGAGGAATTCCTTGCCTGATGTGAACCTGAAGAGGGAACTGCATGGATTTCTGTGCAAGTCACAAAATATTCATATTGTGCACTATGTTCCAATGCAGGGGTGGTCATAAGTGTACCAAAATACCTTGTGACAAAAGTAAATGATCAGCTTTCTACTTGTGTCATCTTATCTGAGGCCATGCATGCCAGATATTTTGGTCAAGAGCTGCTGAGCTGTCAGATGGTTAGTGCTGACTTTGGACAGACATCCAGTTTGTGGCAGGGCAGATCTGATAATCCCAAATTTGTAATAATTATATTCTAGGAGTGGCTTGCAGATATTTCTCTGCTGGATGAGTTCATATTTTACTTCTAGAACAATTTCTCCCATGCATCAGGAGAAGTGGTGGACATGTATGGACACTGTATAATACCTTAAAAGTTGAGGCAGCAGCATAAAACATAAAACTGTGCTGACCTATGGTTATCTCTTGTCCTGGATCTAAAATCTACTTATGGATACTAATGGTAAAAGAATCCATCAAATTGAAGAAAGAGTTCACCTTGGAAATTATTGATGTGCTGATCTCTGTACTTGATCAGTGTTAAAAACAGGTAATGAAACACTAAAGTAAAGACCCAGATACTGAAATAGAATGACATGCAGAATGATTTTCTAATGGCCTTTGATAGGTTACACAAACCAAGGAAATGAGGACAAGGGGGACAAGTGAGAAAGTTAACAATCCAGGAGGATCTCAGAGTACAGCCTCTGCAATTCTGGGTTGAGTTGAATTACTGATCTAGGTTCAAGAACCTAGTGAGGATGCTGGCTGACCTCTTCTGGGGGAAGGGGTGTATTTAGACATAACTCAGGGTAAATGCAGGTCACATTGGCATGATTATATATCTCATCTTTCCTGGGAATAGATATGGACCTTTAGGGATGAGATGGGACTGTTTTTGGGATACTATAATCTACAATGCCCAGAACTGCTTTGTTCAACTGCAACCCTCCCCAGGATAAGCAGTTTAGGAATGGATGCAAAGATGGATGGATGGATGGAAAAACTATAGGTCTCAACCTAAATGATTTACTGATAGAAAAGTGATAAGATAAGAATAAGGATTCAGAAAGTCCAGTTTTGTACATTTGTACATTTACTTTCATGCTGGTACCCTTTGCCACTTATGTGGTCACATGTAAACATATTAAAACACCTAAATATATGTCCTTTGTTGTTTAGTACATATCCTAAGAGTATAACAAAACAGGTGCCATGTATTTTGGCATTTGTTATACTGCATACCCTATATGGCCATCTAGTCACATGATGATTGCACACTTCAAGCAGTTATCGTGTTTGTTACCGTTTTATTTGATCTATGCTTATTTTTCTCAGACATAGCTTGTGTCACCCTGCAAACTATTTGTCTTAAGCACTACAGTTAAAAAAAAATACAAAAAAATATACCTTTGTAGTGGTAGTGTTTCTATATTAGAGACATACCTCTCGATCTCTTAACACAAGAGATCTGGACAAAGCCAAAATAACGGTGGGAACAAAGGTCCAAAAATAGGGATCATTTTCAAATATTGCTCTTATAAATTTAGAAAGTTGAATAAAACATGTTGTGATAACATACATTTTCTAAAGGATATGAAGTTAGCAAATCAGATGTTTTTCACTGTTTAATGACTTCAGTCCTCTGCAATTTGAGAGAAAACCAGACATTTTATGAGAAACAGACCAAAAATGTGAGGCAAACATCTGGACAGTTGAGAGCTGTGGTTAGAGATGCTTTTGAGTGTGGGCATCTTAGATGATTTAATTCTTCAACCTGCCCAGTACTCACTGTTTCTTTTATAGATTTACAAGTGACATTTTATATATATATATATATATATATATATATATATATATGTATGATTTCCCCTTCGAAAACATCTAAAACCCATAACATCTAAAATCATAAAATCGAAACCATAACATCTAAAACCTAAAACATCTAAAATCCATAACATCAAATTTCATAACATCTAAAATGTGCATCACAACATCGAACACTACAAATTACGTGAAAATAACATCCCCTCCACATATAACAACACCAAACTAACAAACACACTTTTCCTACATTTCTGCAGGGGGGCCTCCCTGCACTCCCCCATGTGGGGGCTATAAATAATAACTATAGAAATAAAAAAACATATCTCATAGTGATATCATAAGATTAACAGATTAAACTATAACATTTACACATTTGATGATGCACTATTACATATTATACATTTTAGATGTTATGAAATTCGATGTTATGGGTTTTAGATGTTGTGGATTTTAGAAGTATGGTCTCAGTGTTTTAATTTTAGATGTTATGAGTTTTAGATGTTTTGAAGGGGAACCATATGTATATATGTATCTGACTCCCATTTCACCGACATGTAAGACATAGACTTGTTTTGAGATTTTCTTCACCTGTGACAGCCTTTAAGATTTAGTAAGTTGAAATTCAGCATTGTAAGCTGTCGCTGAAATGGGAGTCAGTCAAATGAAATTTAGGTCAATTGGGTGTCAAGTCAAATGGATGTCAGTCAAATGAGTTTTAGGTCAAATGAAGTAGACCCCATATATATATATATATATATATATATATATATATATATATATATATATGGATAACTGTTAATTGTTTCAACTCCAGCCTCAAAAATACTTCCAAATCTGTGTACCAAATACACTTCTTAATAATCTAGATAACTTGCATTTCAATCACAACATCAAATATCTCGTGTGTCTGTCAGCTGTGGGTAAGATTCCTGCATCATCTTTAGCCTTTCTTTTACTTTTGGGGATGGCTAAAAACCAGGGACTAATTCAGTTAAGCATTTGTAATGGATTTTGGCTACTTGGTTTAAAGAGAACAATTTTTGAACATCAAACCCCTCAATTATCTCTATGATTCTCATAATTTTATTTCTGAGTGAATCTTTATCAGGCTTTGTTAGAAAAAAATGCATTTTTACATAGGGCAGACTATATTAATACAATTTTAATCTTCAGTTTAGACATTTCTTCTCTGTTTTTCACCTAAAATAGCTTTAAGGTATATTGAGTCTTCCAAAACATGTTACATTGAACAGCATGTTTATCCATCTTTTTGTCAATGTATGTAGGGTTTAATATAATACTGTTTTCTGATACTTTGATAACAAGATGCCTTCCAGTTAGGAAAAGGATTCAATTAACTTCAGCTGGAGAGAAAACTGGAAAATCACTAGAACCATTACAGAAGGGAGGTAAGCTGGGAAGCATCGTAAACTTTTGCTCAGGTAAAAGCCACTAAAAGTTCACTACAAAGTTATATTTGTATGTAAAAGCATCCACTTTAATGACTGTTGTCAGCAGCGATATCCCTTCTAAAATAGATGTTAAATTCCTAAAGCAGAAAACAAACATTCAAGCTGTTTTCTTCAGTCTGAGATTTTGCAACAACAGATTAAGCTGACCACTAAACCTTGTTTTTGTTGCTTAGAGGGATAAAGGCTGGACAACAGCCCAGACACACTGAGGTGAGGTAGGGGCTTGGGTGCTGTCAGATTCCGTTGCGTTGGGGGGATGGGACCCAGATCATTAAGAGGGAGAGGTGGTTCCAGCCAGCAAATTGCCACCATGGAAGAGGAAGTTTGCACACCACAGAAACATCTAGGACCATGGACATGGTCAAGGTGTTACTATGTTGGTGACTGACACATTCAACAGCAAATGAAGGGTCTATATTAGATCAACGAATGATTGAATGTTCGAATCTGTAAATGTCGACCTTTACAGATCAAACATTTAATCGTTCTAAAATGTTTAAAAAAAAACAAAAAAACCCCCAAAAAACGAAGTAACAAAACCAAAAACTGAAGGGTCTAAGCAGGGAGGCAAGCACCCCTGCACCCCCCACAACCCCCTACTTAAATATACCAACTCCAAGATTGCGCTCTACTGTAGGGAAGGGGAAATTTCCCATTTCCGCACTATGTTGCACTGATGTGCGATCTCGGAGTGGGTATATTTAAGTAGCGGGGGTGTGGGGGGTGCAGGGGTCTTGCCCCCCAGCTAAAACCCTTTTCTTTTTTTTTTTTTTTTTTGTTTAATATTTATTTTTTACATCTTCGAACATTTAAATGTTCGATCTCTAAAGATTGACCTTTAGAGATTCGAACATTTTACTGTTCTTTGATGTAATATAGACCCTAAATGAACAGGAGCGTACATGTGCTATGATGAGCAAAAAAGACATTTACAGTGAGGTGTCCCTCACATCATCCCTTTGGGGCAAAAGTTAGAGATTTTAGAAATGCCCAGCTGTCTTTGTTAATGAAGACTTCCTCTTGACCCTAAGATAGGTTATAAGAGGTATCAACAACAGGTGCATGAAACCAAGAATGGTGCCAGGCCTAAAAAAAATCTACCTTAATGATCAACATTCTTTCTTTTTTTTCTTTCTTTAATTATCTACATTCTTAGTGTTAATTTTGGGAGTGTCACGTCAGATCGAGATTGTATCTCTCCGAGTTGGTATATGTAAGTTGTGGGGATGTAGGATTACAGCACTCCACATGGGCGCTTGTCCTTTCAAAAACAATGACGTGCTTTCTTCATTTTGAACATGCTTTGCTTTTGTTTCTGATATTCTGTGATCATTGTTTTGTGTGACAATCACAGAAACGTCTCACTTTCAGTAGGAAGGTAAAAAGAAAAGGATTGATAGTTCTATCACAGGCCCTTCCTGCTGCTAGTCCAGATGGTTTGTAACAGAGTCTGGCTGAAGGAAGGCTAGTGATGTGTGGATGGATGCAGCACAAACAACTTTCATGGCTGTCTGGATGAAAGCTCCCTCTGGTTGGCTCTCACCTGAGTTAGAGGCCACATTGTCACTGTAAGGGAAGAAAGGTATTGGGTTTCATTGGAAGAAATGTTGGTCACAGTTAGTGAGAGAAAAAGTACATAGAAAAAGTTGCCACATTACTAAATGTCCAGTCTTTCCATCATGGAGCATTGTGTTAATAGTAGTAATATGGGAGTGGGGATTTCCAAAATTTCTCAGATGTAACCATTGTGAGGAAACAGAGAATGTCTAAATTATCTTAGAAATATATCTGCATGCAGTTCAGCAGGTCTGAAGTAAAACTTTGACTATATTATGCTGTTTAGTATCCAGGATACAAGACATTCAATACTGGGTCATAATGCATCTTTTCTTGTTAACTGTTGAAATATTTCTGTGGTTAGTTTTTGTTATTCTTTAGTTGCACCTCAGAGAGCTTTGCTCAGAATTTAGGGCTGTGATTTACTGACCTGCAATACATGTTTAAGTGGCAGATGGTAAAATATAAATAAGGATTGCCTGCACAGTTTTAGAAATAGTATGTGAGGCCTAAGGCTTCTATTCATTACAGGGACACAGAAATGCTAGCAATCCAGAAAATGGGTCCGTGTGAACTTACTGAAAAGGAATATACTGAAAGTCATAATACTGAATGTACAATGTTGAAATGTTAAAGTGCTGAAGTGTAAAAATGATGAAATCAAATGATCTACTCCCATACATGCATAGCGAGCTGGACTGCCCCCACCACCACCCCTGCAAGCCCTATGTTACCATTCATTTCTGAATTTCACTAATACTCCACTCGTAGTTGAGTAATACTGTTTGTTGACTGGCTGTGTACTGGTACAGGGTAGAAATGTAGTATATTTGAGTTCAACATTCTGATATTTTGGTATATGATTTTACCACTATTCAATAAGTTATCACATTTTGCTAGAAAACATTTATTTACTCCTTTTGAAGCTGAATTACACTGTTTGTAATGCACCTTTGATGCGAAGCATTTTGCCATATTACTATGGTTATACAATATGTCTCTTTCTTTTTACTTTTCTTTTTATAATGAAACAATTGTTCTGCTACAATACACCATGTGACAAATAATCCCACTGCCTAAATCCTGTCATTTTGCATTTAATACTGGGAAATAATTAACTATATTGCCAGCCACTGCAGTACTTAATGAAATCCTTTAATGGGTCTGTTTAATAGTACAGCTGCTACCCTTGAGCCTTAAGCCTTATAACTTATTATTGTGACTCATTCAGTTCACTGTCTGTCTCTGTAGTCGTTAGGGAAACAATAACTTTACACAAATCTGTCTGCTCCTTTGGATATTTCCCCAGTGAATGCTACTGAGAGGAGTGTAGCTGTAAGCTACTGCTGCTTGGGACCGCTGATATAAGAAAATTATGAATAACATAATTGAAGAGTATTACATCTTTGGAAAGGTTGACATTGTATTCAGGAATAAAAAAATGATTGCTTCTTAAGCAGTTATTTTAGTATTTTGTTGTAAAATTCATTGCTTTACCATATATGTCAGGGTACTTCCCACTGCTGAAGAAGTGTATTCATTGTCCTTAATCATGAGGTGTTGGCCTACGGCAGTTCATCCTGACAGAAGTTATGACATCAGGAAAGGCTGGACTAGAACTCAGAGGATCGAGGCTGTACCTTATAATATGATTATGGAATTACAGAGTCTTCAATCTTGTGAATATAAAATCAGATGTTTGAGTGACGCAGCATGGAAACATCTTTAGATTACTGAATAGTAACTGCAGTACCTAAAAATAAATATGAAAAATAATGGCAAAAAACAGACACAAGAGAATAACTTTTCTCAAGAATACCTCACCGAAGAATATCTTCCAGGTCTTTCAATGAACACATGGCAATTCAGTGAGTACTTGTACAGGCTATAGTGCCACACCGAGACCACCAAAGCTCACAAATGAATTTGATTTATTTTATAAAGACTGAAGTCAGTTATTTCTTTTACTCCGTGTATTTCAGTCATTTAACTTTTTTATTGAATGTGTCTATTAAGCAAGATAGGAGGTATAGTTGGAGCTCTAAGAAGTGGGTTGTGGAAAGTTAGAGTAGATGTGGGTGAAATATTGGGAAATCTAAGAAGTTATTTTTCTCAGTAACCATCTGAACTCTCTCAAATAAGTTAACATACAAAACAAGAACGAAAGCCAATATTGCACCAAATTTTAATCAAAGAATATGCAAATGTTTATTGAAGAGCATTGTTTTGGGAAAAAAAAGAGTGATTATGAACAAGAGCTTCATGGATCATCTTTGAATCTATGCTGTCTCATCTTGCCAAGTGACACTTCTTTGATCTTGTTAATATAACAGTGTGTGCATTACACACAACTGAAACAGGAACATAGAAAAAAAGTATAAAATGAGAGAATGAGTAAGAGAGGGTTCTTCAGAGGAACAGTTCTGACATGCATCAATTCCATCTTCCTAAAGATTAGAACTAAATCATTTCCACACTGGGGTTTTAACTCCCTTCATACTCATTAAACTATGTAATGGAGATATCCAATGTATCCATAGCTGATTCTACTAACTTATTAAAGGTGAAAACACTCTCTCCTATAGATTTAACAGGAAACAGCACAGACCAGCCCAAACAGATTCCTTTGTGATATACTGTATTTTGAGGAGAAACCCAAGCTGTCTACACCTAATGTGAAAGGGACAGACTCTCACTTACAATGTCATAAGAGATGTCTATTCCCTAATGGGTTAAAACAGACTCTGAACAATACCACAAGCTGTAATGATTTGTTTTTTCAACCCATT
>NC_056739.1:1293683650-1293733650 GCF_019279795.1 Protopterus annectens
GTGGACATGTTGGTAGATTTTCTAGGCCAATCAATGCTCACCAAGTTGAACTTCAGTGGGGTTAAAAATCAATGTGTTAAAGACTTCTCCAGCAAACTCTTGCCCACTAGGAGGTTGACCTATAGCAAAGGAAGAGTTTGGTAGTATGCAGGTCACTATAAAGTCATTCAAATCAGCATTAAAAGGAGATTGCTTCATTTGAGGAGTGGGAACCAGGGGCACGGGTAGGAGAGGGGAGATGAGATTAGTATCAATGTATTTCAACACAATGTATCATGATAATTTAGTAAAGTGATGAAATGCAATTTAATGACGACAGGATTGTCTGATTTATCTAGTGGGAAGAGACATTTAGGCTACAGGTGAAAAGTTTGGAGAAACTACCGTTATAGCAAACAGAAAAAAAACTTCCTAGTCGCATGCATTCCTCAGGATTTCACTAACATCTACTCTAACTTTCTACAATGCACTAGAAAAAAAATGTAGACTAGACTGGATATTAACTAACAAACCACTTCACATTCTCCGCTCTGGATGTCTCCCAGACTGCCTATGTGATCATCTTCCAACCTATATAATCAGAAAATGAATCAACTCAAAGAAATAAGTAATTTATAAACAAATAAGAAGCACAAAACAATTTAACCCCAAAACTTTATCAGCTCCCTAATCCACTCCAACTGTCTAACACTGAAACATCTTTCCCTGGAATTTGCTATCCATCATTTCAATAAAATCTTCCTCTGTATTCTAAACACTCACATTCCTATCAAAACCATACGTGTGAAATCTAATTACGCCCCATGGCTAAAAAAAGAAACAAGGTCTCTATTAGTTGCAAGAGATAAAGCATGGAATCCAATGTACAAAACTAAATCCAATACCACCAAACAAAACTACCACAAGCTCAAAAACAAAGCTAAGAAACAAATCAGGCAAGACAAAACAAAGTACTATACCGATATCCAAACTAAACAGCATAAAAATCCTCACAAATTTTGGTCAGCAATAAAAAACATACTTCAACCAGGTAAATGAACTACTCTACAACCCATTACCTCAAATAATACAGCTAACATAGCTTCCCAAATCAATAAATACTTTACCAAATCAATAGCAGACCTATTCAGAAAACAGCCAACCTCCACAATCCTAGACAGTCCAAATCCTAATAAAGCTGAAACCACCTTCTCCAGTCAACCAGTCTCAATTAAAACAATAACAAAAATGTTTACTAAACTGAAACCTACTACTCTAGCCATGGACAATTTCCACCCCGCTATCTAAAAGTAGCAGTCGAAGCAATAGCAAACCCAGTAGCAATACTTATAAACAGATCCATAGTGGAACACGAACTCCCAACATTATGGAAAACTTCCCACATAATCCCACTTCACAAAGGAAGTAATTGTACCTAGCCAACTACTGATCTATTGCTATCTTATCCCTGCTGTCCAAAATATTAGAGACAATTGCTCAAACACAGCTCGTGCACTACCTGAAAACAAATAACTTATTAACTCCATCACAACATGGTTCCTGTCCAAACCACAGTACAACCACTGCCCTGTTATCTTTTACCAATACAATAAATCAACACAAAAATAATCACAAATACATATCCTCTACTTTTTAGACCTATTGAAAGCCTTCAATATGGTCTCCCACAGCAAACCCCTTACAAAACTTTCTTCACTTAACTTTTCCCAGTCTTCACTTGACTGGTTCCAAAACTATTTGACTGGACGCCAGCAAGTAGTACAATGGCAAGGAGATCTATCACCCCTTTTACCTACCACCATAGCTGTCCCCCAGAGCTCGATAATACGTCCCCTCCTTTTCTCAGTATTCACAAATAACCTTCACACCTCAGTCCCACAGGCATCCCTAATTCAATACGCTGATGACGCCACAGTAATTTGCACTGCCCATACTATTCAAGAACTACAAGTGCTCACCAAAAACTTATTCCTTGCAATTGAAAACTGGCTAACAAACTCCCACCTTATCCCGAGCCTCAACAAAACAAAACTTATGTTATTTCATCCTACCAAAGCTACAACAGACCCCTCCTCATTCACTATTGAATCTGTCAACAAAACCAGAATTTCACCCACTGTCCATACGAAGCTGCTAGGTGTTGAAATAGATAATAACATGAGATTTGATTTCCACATAGCTCAAACCATAAAAAAGTCCACAAAAAACTAGGTACTCTGTATAGGAATAAACTTTACTTCACAAACAACACTAAAGCCACCATAGCTCAAATACACTTAATCTCAATCCTTCTGTATGCATCTCCGATTCTCACCAACCTTAGGAAATCTGACCTTACAAAACTTGAAACATGTTAGAATAAAATTGTAAGATTTGCAGCCAACTCAAACTCCAGATCTCATCACTGTATATCACTCAGGCAGCTTAACTGGCTAGAGTTTCCTCAAATTCCTACTTTACAAACAACTAACCATGGCCCATAAATTACTCTATAATAAAGGAAAGACACCTGCCCAGCAGAATCTACTACAACCATACTCCAGTACCAGAACGTTATGATCCAATAAAAAATCCCTGATAAAAGTATCCGTTGCCAATAATCAGGCTGGGGAATCCCTCTTCTCCAACTGTATAGCTAAAATCTGGAATAATGTACCTCCTAGTATAATATCCACCACAACCTCATCACGATTTAAACCTTTACTGAAAACTCATGCATCCAAAAACTGGATATGTCCATGTATGGCTCCTGATTAATCCAGCATGTTCCTTATGCTGATACTATATGTGTGCCATTCTTACTAATTGTAAGTATAAACACAAATGATATAAATGGTATCTAGTACTATACTTTAATGATGCTAAGTGTCCTATATTGTATACTTAACTGTGTTTTTACTGTGTTTATTATATTCTACTTGTATCTGTGTTGTATTAGCTTAATTTTAAGTGGAGCTTTTCTCCCCGGGCCTCCGTTGAAAAAGGACTTGAGTCCAGTCGGACTTTCCCGGTTAACAAATATTAAATAAATTAATAATAAAAATCACACCCTCTCCTCAATAAGCCATGCTATATGTACCTGATATGTTTTCACGTAAGCATTTTTTCCTGCTATCGCTATGTTTGTAACATCAGAGTTCAAATTAATAATACTCCATCCTCACCACTGCCTCTGTTTAAAGATGTACCCTAGTCTTAATAGCAGGCCTCTTCCTTTGTATATTTGCATAACCATCTGTAACTCTAAGAAACATGCTGTTATTTATGCATATGATGTGGCTTAAACATTTTCAGACCATTTTGCAAAACTGACAGAAAAAATTATAGACTTGATCTGTAAACAATGTAGAACCTTACAAAGATAAAACTTAAATTAACTTCATAAAAATCAAAGTAGCTTTGTTTCACAATCTGTAACATTTACATCGGTACCCCATTGTTGTTACATTGACAGTGATATGGGTTGAAAGACTGACACAGTGGACCAGCTGAAATCATGGCACACAGTATTTCACTTTAAATATTGAAAAAGGTCTTATTATATTTCCAGCTATAATTTTTAACTTCTACAGAGTTTTAACTTGCTAGACAAAGTGGCTTGACATGCTATATGGAAAAGAAGTCACCTGATTTAACAAGAATTTGCCCTTCTTACTTTCACAACTAACTCCTTATCACACTCTTGAATTATTAAAGTAGTCTGAAACTAGAAAATTAAATTCATACACAGAGTAGAAATACTGAAAGCTTGCAAATGTCATGTATTAAATACTCTGTCTGGATGAAACAGTTGTACATTTTAATGAAACTCAAACCAAAAGTTGTAGCTGGAATGAAGGTGTGAACAGAATTCTTTAGTACTTTCATTCAAATTTATTCTTCATGAACTTTTTCAGAAAAAAGTTAACCTCTCAAAACACACCTCTTATAAGTTACATCACACATCACATGACTTTCATGATACTTTAAATTAAAGGTATAAAATCATACCATAAAAATAAAAAAAAAGTATTGTTTTCCAAACAGCTTAGAATGTCAAAGCTTCATAAAAAAATGTCTTACTATAAAAACATCATCATATTATTGTGATTTAAATGTTATTTTAGTGCTAAAAAACACTTAATATTAATACACAGAATTAAGGACTGCGGAGGGATCTTTTGGCCTATGCCAAAAAAGAGGCCTATCCTTTGCAATGTCGGCAGACTTTTCAGGAGAACACTATCAACACCAAGTGCTAAAAAACACTTAATATTAATTTAATCATTCAGATCAGGGGCTCTGTCTGCAACCAAACTGGTCTACCACAATAACTCCTTGCATTCTAAAATCAAATTGGTGTTCCCTGTATAATCCACTTGTGGAACATACTTTATGACTGAAAAGGTGAACTTTTTAAAGTTCACACAGTGAATAGCATGCCTAGCTAAAGCATTGGTAAAGTCCTTTTTCTTAATAGCAAGTGTGTGCTCATATATTCTATGCTTTAGACATCTAATGGTTTTTGCTACGTAGTAACAAGGACAAGAGTCACATACTGCCACATAAACTATGTTTGTACTCTCACAGGTAAACCGTTTGTGGACTCACATAGTCCTTTTAAAATGTGTAATAAATGTACTAGATGTATTGTTTATATACCTACATTGTTTACACTTCCTACAGGAGAAAGTACTACAAACACTGTTCACATCAGTCAATGTTAAATTACCCCACCCCCCACCATTTTTCAAAATGTTTTTGATGTTTTTAATTTTCTTATAGGAGAACTTGGGTTCAATATCTACTACCTGTATTAGTTCCCTATTCCCTATTAAAACCTTCCAATTGTCCTTAATTATGTGTTTGATGACAACCATCTCATTGACAGTGGGATGGGTAAAGAAATGGTAAGCACTGTGTTGTCTTTTTGTTTCCTGTTGTTACTTACATCACCAACCCACCCTGATGATGGGTTTGGCAGCATTTTGTCTCAGAATAAACACTTCCTTATGTATATTGGTTAACCAAGCCTGGTCATACCCTCTTTGTTCAAAAAAGTGTGTCAACATGATGACCTCTTGAAAAAAAGTGTCATCATCAGATGTGAGTCTACTGAGGTGAATAAATTGCCACTTAATCACCCCTTTCTTCATATGCCTAGGGTGTAAGCTATCTCTGTGCAAATATTGGTTGACAAAAATGTCTTTCCTATAAATGTTGCTCACAAAAGTGTTACTGAACATGTGAAAAGCCAAATGTATAACCAAAAAATTAATGGTCCTACCAAAACTTTCCACAGAAAATTCCAAAAAATCTGTGTTGTGATATAAGTCCCTAACAAAGGACTCAAATTCACTCTCATCACCAGTCCACAGAAATATCAAATCATCAATAAAATAATGTGGGACCTTTGTGGATGTACATACAAAATGTCTCTCCTCCCATATGGCCATTACAAGGTTGGCAAAAGATGGGGGCCTCCCTTACCCCCATAGCCAACCCTGAGGTCTGCTTATAATATCTTTGGTTGAATTCAAAAATATTATTGTCAAGAACTATACCCGTAAGCCTGCAAACTGTCTCTATTTTACTGTGTGTAAAGTCAATGTACCCATTAAGGTAATCTCTCAGACATTCTATACCAGCATCTTGGTTTATACATATGTACAGTGATTTAACGTCTAGAGGCACAAAATAAAATTCACCATGGGTGAGATTAATGTCCCTCAAAATTTCCAAAGGTTGCCAGGAGTCCCTAAGGTATGACTTCACTTTTTGCACTATAGGATTAAGTATGTAATCCAGTCATAAATAAATATTTTCTGACTTGGTTCTCTTAGCTGAAATAATGGGCCTAAAGGTTGGATTTGTTTCTGATTTGTGTACTTTGGGTATCCCAAAAAAGTCCCAAACTGGGATGTTTCACTAACAAATATTCATATGTGTCATGATCTAAACTACCCTGGCAAAGCATGTCAAAAAGATCAGTGTTTATTCTCAAAAAACTGTTGTTAATTACATTCTTATCTACAACAGAATAAGCTGTGTCATTTACCAACATGTCTTTAATGTTTTTAACATAATCTTCCATACACATAATCACCATCACCCTTATCAGCTCTCATTACTCTAATGTCTTTGTTTTTACTTAAAATACACAGTGCCTGGTGTTCTTCCACAGTGAGGTTATGCATGTGGGTGTCTTTTACAATATTCCTCATGTCAAGTTCACATGTCACCAAACACTTGCAAGGTGTTGCACAAGGGGGGTTGTATGTGCTGCTCTTTTTAAATTTGTTACAAACAATTTGTTTGTCTACATTTAAATCATGAAGTAGGTACCAAAGGTTCAATTTTCTCAAAAAAAAGTTTGAAATTAGCTAACAGTCTGGTAATATTAACAGAACTACTTGGTATGTAGGAAAAACTTTTTTCAAGACTGAAATCACATCATTAGATAAAACACTATTTGACAAATTCAAAATGCGAATTTCAAAGTCTGAAACATTTAGTTTTTTTTTCTGTTGTTTCTTCCCCTCATTTTTTTGTCTTGTTCTGAACCTGGTTTGACCACCTGGGAGTCCGTTTGTTGCCCCCTTGATCCACCAAAAAAGGACCTGATCCACCGGGGTTATTTGTAGATGAAACAACTTTAGCAAATGTTGGATTGTTATTGTCAGACCCTGCTGGAACTTGGTGAACTGTGTTACTGTTGTTATTATTGTTATTGTTATTTAGGCACATTGTTGCTATTGTTTATAGTCATACTATTGCTGTTTTCACTTCCATTATCATTCACCACACCCTGTGTGACTTGCGGTGTGCTTTGAGAGGTTAACTTTTTTCTGAAGACGTTCATGAAGAATAAATTTGAGCAAAAGTACTAAAGAATTGTGTTCGCTGCTTCATTCCATCTACAGCTTTTGGTTTGAGTTTCATTTTCCAGTTTGTTGAGTGCTTACAAGTTGCAAATTTTAGAATCACCTTTCCTCACTATTACAAATCAGTTATCCCCAGTTAGACTCAAACGAGTCAAGTTTAACCCTGCCCCATGGCTCATAAACACTAGTAAAGGACTTATGAGAGGCAGAGACAAAGCCTGGAAATATTGGCTTCATAACAAAACAGAGCCAATCTCCTGAACTTCAGAGAGCTCCGAAATTGCACCACAAAATCAATTAGATCTGATAAAAAAAAATCACTACACCTCAATCCAAGATACACATACTAAGATCTTCAAACACTTGTGTTCCTCCATTAACAAATTGTTGAATTCAGGATGGCCAGTTCAGCCAACCCTTACTACCATCAGCATACCTAACCTATTTCTAACCAAGTCAACTCACACTTCATTCATTCAATGCCCTCATAAGTGACCACTTACCCTACTCTCCATCCTAAGTGAACTATCCTCTAAAGTCTCTGTCCTCCACATTATCCCACTTCCCATGTCCACTATGAGAAAGTACTTCATAAACTAAAACCCACTGAACTTCCCCATGATAATCTTCCCTCACTATACATTACCATGGTTATTGATCTTTACCCTATAGCTATCCTCATAGATCTATCAAAGAAAATGATTTATCTATTACCTAGAAAAAGTAACTAATTATTCCCTTACAGACTCCACTGTATTCTGTAATTACTACCAAAAATCTGGGAAAAGTATACACGGTCCCAAATTCTCAAGCACTGAATAGATAACAGCTTCCTCTTCTATGCCCAGCATGACTTCAGGTCACACCACATCACTTCCACAGCTCTCCTTAATTTCACTCATCACATTGACTATCACAGAAACACCAGAAACACTGTTTTCTCTTTATTCTTTGACATATCTAAGGCATTTCTCACTGCATCGCATCAAATTCTTCTGCATAGACAATCAACACTACTCTTTGACAACCCTTCCCTCTCCTGGTCCCATAGATACTTTTATAACAGATTACATGCAGTAAAATGGCAGAAAGAACAATTTACCAGTCTTGTCCCTCTTAGCTGGGCGTACCACAAGACTCGGTCTTAGATCCTATACACTGTAACATTTTTATTAATGGCCTCTGCACTACTAATGACATGACTGTCATTCAGTATACTGATGATGTTGCACTGATACACAGCTAAGCCCCTCAAAGAACTTCAGGAAAAGACAGCGGAAAGCTCTTTCTTCAATAAAAACCTGGCTCTCCAACTCATGCCTCTTACTGAATGTTAAGAAACCAAGTTATTGTTTTTCACCTAAAAATCTGGTCCTATACAAAAATAACTGTAACATCACCTCATCAAACAACACTCCTATTCATCTTGTGTCCCACACAAAGCAACTTGGTGTGATTATTAAAAAACGCCTAAATTTTGATATTCAAATAAAACAAGCTATCAAGAATACCCACAGAAAAACTGGACTCCTACAGCAAAGCAAATTATTTTTTTAATAGCAATGCCAAAAAAAAAATAGAATTTGCATTATCTCCTACATTTACTACTATTTTTGGTACTTTTCCATTATCGGGGCAACAGATGTCATGAGCGGTTGGAGTCCCTTGAAATGCTTAATGGTATTAGAACAGGTTTGCTTGGCAGTTGTCTGAGTGGGTACTGTGCTTTAGCTGTTTATCTTCGTAAGAAGATGTATACATTTGGTTACATTTAAATTGTATCCTTCAAAAGTGGTTAATCACACTGAAGAGTTTCAAGTTCTGTGGTGTATTTCTTCAGAATTGTAAGTGAACTCGGGACACAACTGAAATGTGATTGAAGTTATAAATCTTACTGAAGATAAACAGGTAAAGCACAATACCCACTCATAACAACTGACAACCAAAAGGATTCAATTTAAATATGATGTTAATGGGGCAGCAGTATACATCTGTAACTGCACTCTTCTAGGCTACACACTGCTATATATATGCACCCAAAATAAATCAGAAGGAATAAAACAAATGGGGAAAAACATTTTACCATTCCACGGCTCCTGCTTAATTTGAAGCAGACACTATAAAATGGGATCACCTTTTAACACCTCGGCTTTGTTTATTTCCTAATGCTATAGACACGTGGGGGGCAGCAGTCCTCTGGAAACAGAAAGCTTGCCTCGACACAGAAACACCCTGAGTACATGTTAACATTTTCTCCTGATGTTCGTATTTCCCAAAGTTACTTCAGAACTTCAGGGCTAACAGCTGTGCGATCATTGCGTAACTGTTGCCCTGATAAAGAAAAAGTATCCTATTTTCTTACACTGTACACTGACCCCTTCTACATCAACCTTCAGCAATCTCTACTAATAAAAACTGAAGAATGCAATAATAAGATAGCTAAATTCCCTACTAACCATTCTGCTAAATCCTACCACTGCCTATCCTTAAAACAATTAGGCTGGCTAGGTCTTCCATACTATTCCTCTGTCACCCAGTTAGCAACTTCATTATATATTCAATAAACCTCAAAACTGTTCTTCACCCCAAGCCTTAGTGAAACCTTACACCCCTGCATGATCACTCCACTCCACTAACAACTTTTGCCCTTAGAGCCCCTTCTATTGTCTTTACTTACCACCTGATAAGTTTTTCTCTATGTAAAAAGCCAACTCATACTTATTAGTCTCTACATCTACGTCATCTTCATTACAGCTTTCTTGTTCTCTATATCACCTAACAAATGTACCCACTCTTCATCTTTCCTCACCTGATCTCTGCTATCAGCTTACATCTCTGATACCACCTCTCTTATTTCTCTTACCCATAAATGTAAAATTGTAATTTGACATTTTAAAATGCAGTATATATGCCAAATTGTCTAGTCTTAATATGCAATGACTGTATACTTTACTGACTGCAGATTTTTTTTTTAGTATGGCTTCCTTTCGGTTAATGTCCATATTGTAATTTTAAGCTTTACATTTTCTCTCTTGTATAAAATTGCCTGTTTTGTTACTGGAATTTTTCTTCCCTGGCCTCTATTGGAAAGGTTTACCACAGCCCAGACCCATTCAATAAAAGCAATACATAAATAAAAAAAATCCCTACAAATAAACCAATGACTGTACCTCTTAAAGATTATTATTGGGAAACCTATTATTCTAAGTGCAAAACTGTTGAGATTCATATGCAGAATGAAAATGAAATTAATACATTACAGACTTTGAATAAGTTATTGCCCTCTTTAGGGCCATGCGTATGTATATGTCTGTCATTCTAGCTATAAAAATCAGACAATGCAAACTATTACTGAGGAATATGCATACATTTATATATATATATTTCTCGTTTACACACCATGTGGTACATCAGGCAATGAGCACCTTCCAGTGCTCATTGTGTCTGTAGCAGTTATGGGTTTTATGGGCTCAGGTTTCTAGCTCAAGGGCCAACCCTCCTGGGAGGGTGGCCCACACACACTCGCATGCACACACTCACCTCAATCCACCTACTGCATGTCTTTGGAATGTGGGACAAAACTGGAGCACCCAGAGGAAACCCATACAAATGCAGGGAGGACATGCAGCTTCAACACAGAAGGCACCACAGCTGAGAATTAAACCAGAGAATGTCTTGCAGTGAGGCAACAATGCTAACCGCTACACCACTGCACCACCTCTATAGATATATATATATATATATATATATATATATATAGGTTTACTATCATAAAACCACCGTTCACATACCTGCTATCCATCGGATATTCATTCATAATGTCAAAAAGCCATATAACTGCATTTACAAAAGAACAAATCCATTAGTTCACCAAGTACCTGATTTTGAACTACTGAATGGTGCACAAATGAATGCGACGACCTCTGATGACGAAAACGGGTATGTGACGAAGATCTGCTCATTGCACTAAATAAAATGGAAATATAGGGCAGGACTACTAGACGACGTGATTAAAGAACTAACAGTCATGAAGACTGTCATCAAATTGTGTATATTGTGAAACAGGTGGATTTATTGTCTTACAGCATACGGATAACCTGGAGACCTAAGGAGAGTAATTTAGGAGTGTGGAAGGGTGAGTAAAACCGAGATGTGAATAGGGTGTTTGAATGTCTAATGTCAATGACAGTAAATTTGCTGAAGTTATAACATATACTGTTATTAAAGCTCATTATGAACAGTATTATGCTACTACAGATTGATGTAAGTATTAGTTGTGCATTGGACATCCGCAGTAGTGCAACGGTAGCGTTGTTGCCTCACAGCAAGAGGCTCTCCTGTTCGATTCTCTGCTGGAGTGCAGGGAGTGCCTTCTGTGTGGAGTCTGCATGTCCTCCCCACAGTTGGGTGGGCATTCGAAAGACATGCGTAAATGGGCGTGCCTTCGTTTAAGGATGGACGTCGAGCTGGCACCGGAGTTCGTGAAAATCTACTGCCAATCATTGGTGGACCAGAGTTCCACTGTGGTGACCCCTAACTGGGAAAAGCCAAAGGACAAACAAACCATGACAGCTACAAGGTCTAATATATTAGGTTTAACTGACTTTGAAAAGCATCTTGTTGTAATGGTTTTATAAACTCTGCATATGTTTTTGAAATAGTATCAGTTGTTCTGTAGTGTAGTCTGTGTTTGACATTGGCACTAGATACATGAGCATATTGTCTATGTGTGCTGTGACAGCTGTCTGTATACTCATATTTAAGGTTACTTACATAGTAGTAGGACAATTCCTGTCAGCTGTAAGCAGTATTCCCTATGAAATGTTTCTTGAATGAAGCAGTGATAGAGTTGACAGTGATTGTTTTTATGTTATGAAGCACACATTAGAGAAGCATACCGCATGCTGTTGTGTACCTGTAGAGGCATAAATGATGGCTGTATAGTGTTCTGTGTAGTGATTACCAGTAGGCTTTTGTTGGCAGAAAACATGTATCAGCTTAGGTGTCTATCTGTATAGCTCTGTAGATAGTAGTGGGAAAGGGTACATGTCAGTAAGTGTATTGTAATAATGTTTGTCCATTAGGAGATGTCTTCCATTGCCAATGCAGTCCCTTTGTCATGGGTTGTGTACGTGTTACTTGTGATATATACAAGTGATACATGCTTGTATTACATCGTAGTATTAGCGTTCATTCTTAGTAATCACGTTACTGTTGTTGATTTGTAGGTGTGCTCAGGTACTATGACAGACCAACTGAATGTGAGTTATCCTGGCGTTATTGGCTCTTTGTATGGCACGGTGAAATCACAGAAAGGTCGCCCAATTCTTTGTATTGATGGTTATCAATACTACCTTGAAAAGAGTAACCCTGAGAAGAATTATTGGTGTTGCACTCAGAAGGCAAGGCAGAGGTGTAAGGGTCATTGTATAACAGAGAAGTGTGCTGGTGAGGAGAGGCTACTGGAAAGCATTGGCCATTTTCATGCACCAGATGTGGTCAGGGTAGAGCAGACTAGGGTACGTGTAGCCATTAAAAGGCATGTTGAACAGACTCTGGAGATTCCATGTAGGATTGTGTCAGAGGTCCTGGCAACCACGTCTACTGACGTAGTGACCACCTTGAGTAATACTGATGCGCTGAAGCAGAGTGTGCATAGGGTAATCCCAGAGTAGACCTAGCAAGTCTGAAAGATTTAAGCCCAGAGATAATACCATTGAAACAGGGACACTTCATCATTAAACACAGTGCAATCTGCAGCCATAACTATGATGTTGTGCTTCTCACTACAGAGGGTAATCTAGGCCTGCTCTACAGTTCTGAGTACATTCTTGTTGATGGGACATTTCCCATTAGCACCAGGGAGTGTAAACAGGTATACTCTGTTCACTGCTGCTTGGATGGTTCCAGCAACACAAGTTGGTACTTGTAGTGTATGCCATTCTACCGTCCAAATGCAAGGAGTGCTATGATCAGTTCTGGGCAGCCCTGATGGCATTATATGGGGACCTACATCTCAATTTCCAGCTCAGAATGGTACTATGTGACTTTGAAAAGGGAGCAGTGAACAGCATAATGAAGTATCTACCTAACAGGATGGCCAAAGGATGTTGATTTCATCTGTGCCAAATTATCTGGAGGCAGATCCAGAAGTTTAACCTGAAGCAGGTGTATGGCACAGATACGCAATTTGCGCTGTTATGTAAGCAGATACCTGTACATGCTTTCATACTCACGGAACACATTATGGACACTTTCACATCGATTGAGGAGGCGTTGGGGGAAAGGACTGCCCCTCTATGTGAGTTCTTCAAAAACAACTACATTTTAGGGAAGCCAAGATGGCATGGCATGAGGGGTTCCACGTCAGAGAGCCAACCTCCACTATTTGAGGTCCCTTTTTGGAATCAGCCTTTATTGGGTAAAAAGAAACTGTACATCACAGATGTGCTGCATGCCATTTGTTTGGAGCAAAACCATTTGGAGGATGTTAAACAAAAGTTTCTGTGTTGTGTGCCAGCATCTCCGAAGAAATGTAGGCTGTCTGATAAAGAACATATGATGCAATGTCTGCTGGCTAAACTGGATGAACTAACACCATTAGGATATGTACAATTAATGGCACACCATTGCTCATTCTGATATATCTGCCATTACCTTTAATGTGTGTTATATCTCAGTGGCATTACAGTACACATTTTGATGTTATTATTACACTTTGCTAATTGGCACGTGGACTGCTTCTTTTGCATTACAGAGCACTTTCACTTGATGGAAATCACTATTTGAGGACTGAAATCTTGTTTGATGTGGAAATCTAATGCACATACACAGGGAAAATGTAATTTAAACCAGGATCACATATTTTCGGTGTTTTACCGCAAATCGAACATAAATGTTGCGATTCGACATTTTTCGACATTTACCTCTGCTTTATGACCTTATTTTAATTCAGATTTTATTATTTTCGAGTTTAAATTTGGTCATTAATACATTTTTTATTTTAAATTTCGATTTTATGATAGTAAACCATACATATATATATATATATATATATATATATATATATATATATATATATATATATATATATAGATCCCTATCACTTTATCGAAGTTCCAAAACTCCAAAGGCCATATGGCCGAGACCAGATGTCCAACGTTTTGAAACTTCGAAACAATAAGAAAACACAAAAAAATAAAATAAAACAACTTTGCAGGGGGGCAACCCCCCTGCTACTTAAATATACCAACTCCGAGATTGTACTACAGTGAGGAAAATGGCAAATCCCAATTTCCTCACTGTACGGTGATCTCCATAGAAAGTGTTTGGATTTCCAAAACTTCGGACATATCTTAGCCATATAGTCTTCAAAGTTTTGGAACTTCGATAAAGTGATAGGGATCCATATATATCTATCTATATATCTCTCTATCTATATATCTATATCTATATGTATATATATATATAGATATATATCTATATATCTATATATATCTATATATCTAAATATATATCTATCTATAAATTTATATCTATAAATTTATATATATAAATATATATCTATAAATATATATATATATATATATATATATATATATATATATATATATATATATATATATATATATATATATATATATATATATATATATATATATATATATATATATATATATATATATATATATATATATATATATATATATAGATATATAGATATATATATATATATATATATATATATATATATATATATATATCAGGAAACTGAAATTCATGCATCAACATTTCTTATACCGTTAAAAGTCTCCAAGAGATACCTGAATATTATTTGCATATTTTGGCAATTTGAAAAAATTGACTGTGAGTATATTTTGATCTGAGGCACTTTTGAGGGGATTTAGACAATAAAATTCAAAATATCTCAGAAATCCACTTTTATTATAGGGATTTGTTCTATACTGGTTTCTCTTCATAGTGGCTGTTCCTAAAATTAGACTATACTGTGCTTCTCCTGCTTTCAAATGTTCCAAATACAGTTTAGAAATATATTTCATGCTTATATATTGTCATCTATTGCCCAGGAGATAATGGATAGGCAGGTATAGAAGCAGTAGGAAGTAAAGTGCAAGTTTCTCCTTGATTAGGCATTTGGTTGTGTGCAATTCCTATCTAAAGGGTGAGACTGGGGAGATCTGTGATTATAATTCCTGCAACTATGAAAAATAGAGTGCAATCAGTAAAAAAATACTGGAGGCTTCAAAATGCACTGAAATACCATGAAAGTGTTTTTTTTTTCCTGAACTTTGCTGCCCCTGCACCCCCTGAAATCAGAATTGTGCAAGTGATATAATTTAAAGCTTTATACAGGGGCCTTGTTTCCCTGCACCTGCTGAAACTGGGTCAGTGCTGTTTGCGCCATCTTCCAACCCTGCTACTAATATAGACAGAGACATCATTGGACCTCATTGCAATGAGAATACTCCAAGGCACCGCAACCCAACTTGGGTGAAAGAAAAGCTAATGGATGTCAAATGGGCTCAGAAAAGACATCAGTTGTTTAGTGGCAGCCTAGGAAGTTAGTAAGAGGTAAGAGGGAGTTAATCTGACCAACAGCATCTACCATGATTGTGAATAAGAATATTAAAATACATGTCGGGGGTGAGAACTTAAACTTTTGTTTTATTTAGGTCTTCTTTCCTTGAGGACAGACTTAACAGCATCAGCTCAGGAAGAATGTTATGAACTTATCAGTAAAAAGAAAAACTTGATAAAATGATCACAAAATCTCAACTCCTGGTTCTGAGGACTGGTAAATCAGTGGGTGCTGGGAATAAAGGGGGTTTCAAACATCATCCAAGCTGACGTAGTGAATGCATAATCATACTGGACTGTACTAAAGGAAGGATATCCTGGGACTATTGAGATGTAAAGTCTTACATATAAAGAGATAAAATACAGAGAATATATTTGCATGAATGTGGCTCCAACCACCTCCTACTTGTTATATTATTCTGTCATCACTTTTTCTTTAAGAAAAAAATCTGCATTCAAAAAGAACAATTTTTTGTGTTCTTTTATAGAGTGCCATAACCCAGCCACTGACTCCTATTAACATGCGTGTTACTGTATAGGATAAGTCATGTGATTCTGTAACTATGACTTAACATGTGTGTAAACGTATAGGACAAGTCACGTGATTCTGTAATCATGAATTCTATTAACATGTATATTAACGTATAGGACAAGTCACGTGATTCTGTAATTATCATGACTTCTATTAATATGTATGTTAACGTATAGGACAAGTCACGTGATTCTGTAATTATCATGACTTCTATTAACATGTATGTTAATATATAGGACAAGTCACATGATTCTGTAATTATCATGACTTCGATTAACATGCGTGTTAGTGTATAGGACAAGTCACATGACTTCGATTAACATGCATGTTAGTGTATAGGACAAGTCACATGATTCTGTAATTATCATCAAGCCACACTCTTATCCCTCAATATTCTACAGGCTGCATCAGCATATTTGTTTCTAATTGGTGTCACAATCTGGAATTTGCTTCCTGTGGTTGTTTGACTACAGTCTGTACTATGACGATTCGCCACCACTTTAAATCAGAACCTTACACCAGCAAAAATTTGTCCAATAATAATAATAATAGAAATAATGCCTGACTGTTATATAATATGCTTAAAATGTGACATCAGTCACTACCATTACTAAGTTGTTCAATAATTCAAATTTAGAATCATGCAAAAGTAGTTGTTTTACAGTTTGTTCTTTGTGGCACTTTGAGCAGTTTATCTTATTGCAGATGTACTTTTGCTTACTTTAACAAGGTCATGGCTGAAAAGGTGCCATTCATTTTCAGCCCTCTTACCTGCTCATTACAATATAACAACAACAATGATAATCAAATGCCATTATTCTAAGCATTCCTGGCATGAAATACTGACACAAATGATCAGACTCATTTTCTTCAATTAATGAGATGATGTGACATATCCCATAGGTAAATTAAGACACAAAAAGTATGCCAAGTCTGGATTCAGTGTCGTTCTCTTGCAATCACAGCTGGGAGCTGATCCAATTTTGTCATAAAGTACCAAAGCTGGCAAAATCACTTGTAAACACACAGTCAGTGTTTTTATTAAATGTTATATTCAGAAATTAATAAAACAATAGAACACAAACTGGAGCAAAAGTAAGTAAACCTGCCAAGCTGTAAAACAGCAGTGATGTCATCAAAGCAGCACAGAGCCCACCATATTGTCAAGTGAGATAAAGAGAAGAAGAAAGGCATTTGTTCTGAGCACACTTTTTACATACTTATGTCAGTTGGAAAAATCATTGGGTAGCAGTGTGTTAACCATTTCTGAGTTTGTCAACATCAAAATTCCAGGTGTTGTAAACTGGAAAATCTTAAATTTTGCATTCCAGCAAAAACAAACAAACAAAAAAACCCCCACAAAACAAACAAAAGAGAAAAACTAAATAAGAGGTCATATCCTGAAATATATGTGAAACGCCTCTACAATTCGCAATATACTGGTTGAATGGTGTTCTGTGTGTGCATGTATATTGTATGTAGGTATGTATGTATGCATGCATATGCACATTTATTTTGTGATGTTAGGTTTAGAAGACCTTTTGTCAGATATGACCTTGTACAGTAGCAAAATATAGTGCTAAAACCAAATATTGGGTACAAAAGCTTGTCTAGTGATTAATGAGCTATGTACATACAAGACAGCATGTAAAGTAATAATAAGGCATTGCTATTGTAAGACCTACAACAAAAAATATCATTCAGGCACAGCAATGTCCAAGTAGTTTATTAGGAAAGAAGAAAATAAATAAAATAAAAACAACTACATGCACAATATGTAACATAAAAGGTCTTAATATTGACTGTTAATGTATGGTATATGTCAACATTTTTGATCAGCTCATTCAGTATTTTAGGAGTCGCTAGGTCATTGTGCAGCATTGTACGAGTAGTGAGGCAATGCCAAATTGGAGGGATTAGAGACGGAATTATGTCGATCATGTGTTACTAATTTAGATTTTAGTAAAGATGATGTTTCAAATGCAGTATTTACTAGCTCGGTCATACAATGTTGTAAATTCTTTATTTTCTGGAGCATACAGCAAGAAACATTAAAAGACCATTGTCCAACAGAAATTACTTAATGCTATTCTAGACCTTGCATTACAATCAATCTGCATGTCTTGTTTTGTGCCATTTACTTGTGTACCATTAGTGACTAGCGGCACTGTATTATTCAGCATGTGGAAGTCTTTAATGAAATACAAATACACACTACAACACTACACACAAAAACACAGAAACACACACTAGCAAATGCATCAACATACAGACACAGACACACACATACACACACACACACACACACACACACACACACACACACACACACGCACAAAGCAGAGCAACATCAACAAAACATACTGGCAGCCTTTTTTTGCAGTGCACCACCCATATAGGGGTGTGGTTGTGCCACCGCCTCCCTGCTACTTTATATATACCAACTGTGAGGAAACACAAGAGTGGAGAAAGAGCATGTTCCCAGTAGCTGATGTCCTGTGATGTCATACAAATCACAGTGAGCATTGTTCAGTCACCTGTGCAACCTGAGCAGCAAGTCGTGTTCATCATATTGATCACTGCAGTACCCTTAGCTATTTAAATCCTGTTATGGATATATGAGTCGACCAGCTTCAAAAGCTCCACAGCACATTCCATGCACCCAAATTGTCAGGAGGTTTGAGCAGAGCTGACTAAAAATAGGTTTGGGTGCCTAACCCTTCAGTTTATTGCTGCTGAAGAGTACACTTCTTGAGGATTTTGAGAATTGACAATCAGCTTGAGCTGTTACTTTGCTCAGCAGGCAAGTTCCCTGTGGAGAAAAAATGTTCCATTTTAAAGCTAGGAGTTTGTATTGTAACAGACTGTGATGAAACTGTACTGTACTTTTTAACAGAAGTGCTTTTTTTCCCTTGTCAGTTTAAAAGTTGTTTGAAGTAACTGAAAACTATTTTTTCTGTAGAAAAATTGTATTTGTTTCACTTTGTGGGCCTGGCAATGTGTTTTAAAGTGATTTTTTATTGTGTTTGTCTGGGGAAAAAGTGACTTTTTAAAGACTTGTTATTTTTACCAGCATTAGTTGCTTGTTTTCCCTGGGAAAGGGGTACTATTTTCGACTTGACAATGGAACAAACTGTCGGTCCCATGGTCAGTCCTTCTTCTTCCCACAAAAAGTTAAGCAAACAGCCTTTGCCATCACAGCTGGCAAGCAAGTTGCCTTAGCCTCAGGTGGGTGACTCTGCTGTGGCCATTTGTTGTACCTCAGATCACCCATCTTTTGCCCAGAATCCTTCTGGTGTAACACCTACAGCCTCTATAGACCACAGGTTAGCCATGGCCTCTGTGGCTGTTATGGTCCACTCAGTCAACAAGAGACAGACACTCTTGATAGTCTGGGGAGAGGGAAGAGGGTAGGTTTCCCTGTTTTGTCAGAATGTTTTATCCATCTGTAGGGAAGCTGTTACATCCACTACAAATGCCAGACCCATTTTCCTGTCAAAAAGAAGCAGAAAGTGAAGTATGTAGCTATTCCTCAACTTTTCTTAGAAAGGAGTTGTTTCCTGGGTCTGGTTCATGGTTTAATTCAGGCTACTGATCCTTCTTGTAAAGTAGTTTCTGGTAAAAGAAAATGTTATTTCATTACTTTTTAAAATGTTATTTGCACAAGATTTTATCTTATTTTATTATTTGACAAGACTCTGAACCAATGAATGCGCTTGGTTGACTATTTAAATGTATAGGAAACAGATTTTTTTGATTCTGATGAAGTTTCCTGTTTTGGAAACAAAAGCGGTAAATCTTACTGTTCTTTGGAATAAAGAGTGGAACTATTATTTGGTGTTTCGTTTATTGTGGAGGGATAGCCTTTACTGGTACCTGCATTCTGAAGGACTTTGGATTTAAAAGAAAAGGGAATACCTCCTGTCCTGAAGAGATTCAAGATTCTGAATCTGGACAGGAGGTGGAAGGAACTGATAGAGGGTTAACTCCAATGCTTTCTAATTCAGATGCATTGGAGTTCTCAGTTTCTAATTCTCCCAGTAGGGGGTTCTCTTTTTCTGAGATTATTTCTAGAATGTGCCAGCATTTTCAGTGAGATAACAGTGAGGTTTCTCAGTCCCCCAGAAAATTCAATGAGCTGTTACAAAAAAGGAATTTCCAGAACCTGCATCCATTCATCCAGTTTTGTCTGCATTAGAGGATGTGTGTGTAGCTGCCTGCAATTTTCCTGACGGCCACCCAGCTGCCCGTAAAAAGGCAGGTAGGATGTATAAAGTTCCTCAGTTTTTTAGGTTTTTTAAACACTGTTCCCAAATGTGGTCTAGCAGCTATAACTTTAATTAATCCTTCTGCTGTTAAACATTTAATTAATTCCAGTCCTACTGTTTCTGACAGGGATGGGAAGATTACTGACAAATTTGGGGGAAAAGGTGTATGTTTCTGCAACTTTGATTTTCAGACTTTTGCATTGTAAGGCTCATATGTTAAGGTTTATACTGACTAATTGGGAAAGTATGAGGAATGTTTTGTCTACAGTTTCTTCATATGGGAAAGCTCTGCTTTAAATAATTTAATTTATTCTGTTGTTTGTCACTACTCAGTGTATACAGTGTGTGTGACTCTGGTACTACTGCAAGGGCTATGGCCACTGGTACTGCTTTGTGGAGGTTTGCAAGGCTGCATTCTTAGAACCTTCCAGACGATGTTAAAAATGTGATTTTAAATTATTTTTTGGACAGAGATGTAGTTTTTGGCCTCTCTGCATCAGAGGTGATCAAAACGTGTGATGAAAGGAATAAGCTGATACAGGGAATATTTTAAGATTTTTCAGCTCTCTTCTTCCAATTTTTCTAATGGATTCTTTAACTCCTCATCTATTTCTGGTAAGAAACAGAATAAACAGTCTCAACAACATGCAGGTAAACAGATGGTTAAGAAGAAATGGCAAGGGGTTCCAAGAAGAATTCTGGAATCCCCCAAAAGCAAGGACAGTCCAATAAGTCAGAATGACTATTTAAGAGACTTTGGTACCCTCTTTAGTCTACTAGAAAGTCTGATACTCCAGTTTCCTCTTTGACAAAGACAGTTTCAGACAAATGTGTTCTTAAGATCTTTCATCAAGTTTACAGATGGTAATGGGAGGAATTTTCACCTTTCTAGGGGGAAATTCCTCATCCCCAGACAAGATTGTTTTATTTCTAACTGTACTTCATCACATGCTTTCTGAGAGAGTGAGAGAATCACTTCCCCCCCTTCCCAGGTGGGGAATGGGTTTTATTGAAGGATGTTTTTAGTGCCAAAGAAAGAAAATGCTTGGGGACCAGTTATGGATCTTTCTTTCTTATACCTGTTTATGAAAATGCTCACAAACTTTTACCTCGTCTTCTTCACTCAAGTTCCTGGTAACAATAGCTTTAAAAGTTACTTATAATCACATCTTTATTAATCCAGATTTTAGGGGTTTCTTAAGGTTTTCTGTATCTGAATCATATTATCAGTCCTCTGCCTTACTCTTTGGACTATCCACTGAACCAAGAGTGTTCACAAAGTGTCTGTCTCCAGTTATAGCTCATCGCAGGCTGCAGGGCACCCACATTTTCCATATTTACATGTCTTGTTTATCTTTGCAGAGCCTTTTTCAAAGTGTGAGGAATTTCTCTCTCTCTCTCTCTCTTGGCCGAGAGATCTCTTGAACAAGCATTCCAAGAGGACATTCAAAACTGTTTTTGATTCCTTCTCAAGGAGCTTTTCTTCCACCGGAAAAAAAAAAACAGATCTATATGTCGATCATCTTTTAAACTCACACTTTAGTCATTGTGAGAGAGTATCTCTGGATTTTGGGTCTCATGGCTTCTATGATTCTCATGATACTCCTTGTAAGACCCCACACAAGAAAATACATTAGTATCTGAAATCTCTTTGATCCCAACACCCTTGTTCTTTTCGAATTCCACTGCTGAGGTTTGTCAGAAAATAATTCATTTGGTGGAGAAACCTCTAAATCTAGGTGTCTCGAAATCTGCTTGGGGAGCAAATTCAGGAGAGATAAAAGTGCAAGGTGTGTGAGATACCAAGGACAGATGCAAACATATAAATAAAACACATATGCTTGTCCTGATCAAGGCACTCCACTCTCAGAATCACCTTTGATCCCTTGAACCTCTTCATGTTATTACAGACAATGCCACAAATCAAGTAATACATCAACAAGCAAGGGGAAACCAGGCCATACCTCTTTACAAACTAGCCATGTTAGCTGGGGGTACAGCTTCACACCACAATCTCACTGTACTAGCATCCTATAGTCCATCAGCAGGCCAAGGACAAACCCACATAAATGGAAAATAAATTGGGGTAGGGGTCTTCTGTGATTTGATCCATCTGTGGGGAATTCCTCAAGGAGACCTCTTTGCCTCCTCTC
The DNA here is from genome assembly GCF_019279795.1 of Protopterus annectens. Lineage (NCBI taxonomy): Eukaryota > Metazoa > Chordata > Ceratodontiformes > Protopteridae > Protopterus > Protopterus annectens. Next base: position 1,293,706,065 of record NC_056739.1, read on the forward strand.
TGAACATTCAGCTGGAAAGATACTGCTTCAGGACCCCACACAAGGAAGCCTGGAAGACAGATGCCTTTTCTTTTCTTTGGACAGCAGTGTTCTTACATGCTTTTCCACTCTTTCTACTATTATCCAAGGTAGTTATGAAGATTCAGAAGGAATCCTCTAAGATCACTGTGGTGAATTCCTTCTGGCCCAGCAATCATTGTTCTCCCTTCTTTTGGAAATGGCCAGGAACAATTACCACACACATCTTTACAGACTGGATCTACTCACACAAGAGAAAGGGTGTTTGATACATTCCAACACCAATTAACTTCAGTCAGTTGCCTGGAGGGCAGGGTCTTAATTCCTTTTAGGCACCTCTTTACTGAGGATATGCAGCTGGTACTAATGGAGTCAAGAACACCTGCTACTAGAAAATCATATATTAGCAAAAGGAAAAGTTTTTTTAGTTGGTGACAACATAAACAGCACACATCCAGGGCAAGTTGTTTTCTATTTTTACAATATTTGTGTGAGTTACTATCCTATGGTCTTTTTTACTCTTTTATCAAGGTTCATTTATCAGCCATTTCAGCATGTCTGCATTTAGATCCTCCTCTTTCAAAGTAGTCTCATGTCAAAATGTTTTTGAAAGGGGTTTTGCATATGAAGCCTCCAAGAAAACTGGGTCTATATCAGCATATCGAAAATTAAATATTTAGAATCACAAAATATCAAACTGAAATGATCAAACCATTAAATTTTCAAATGCCGATATAAAAAAACAAAAAAACAAAATAAAATAAACTGAAGGGTGTACCCCCCCACACCCCCCGCTACTTAAATATACCAACTCCGAGATCGCACTACATTGTAGTAAACGGAAATCTCCCCTTACGGAGATTTCCGTTTACCCGTTTGATGTTCTGCACTTTCTGCATTCTCGCATCAATATCGCATTCGATATTGTCAATGTTCAAGATGCTGATAGAAACCCAAGGAAACCAGTAGCCCCTCCTTGGGATCTTAATTTTGTATTACAGAAGTTAACATTTACTCCATTTGAAACAGCTTAGCAGTCTGAATTGAGGTTCTTAACATGGAAAACAGTTTTACTGATTGCCCTGGGCTCTACAAAAAGAGTATTTGAGTTGCAGGCTCTTATGGTGAGTCAAGCCTACCTCATTTTCTACAGGAACAGGGTTTCTTTGAGAACTAATCCTTCTTTTATGCCTAAAATGTTATCCAAGTTTACTATAAGCCAAGCTATCCATCTCCCTGTTTTTCTTTCCTGAATCCCAAAAAAATGGAGAATGGATACTCCATACCTTGTATGTCCACAGACAACTCAGATACTATCTTGACAGTGCTAAATCTTTCTGATTCAGATCTTTGGATCACTTGTTAATTTCTTGTGAAGGTAAAAGGAAGGAGCAGCCTGTTTCAGAGCAGACTATTTCCAAATAATTGTCTAAGGCTATTGCCTTTTGCTACACTAACCACAACAAAGCTGTTCCAGGCAGAGTCAAGGCCCACTCTACCAGGGCCTTGGCTTTATCTATGGCTTTTTGGAAAGACATGGACTCTAGTTGTATTCTAGATGAAGCAACTTGGTCCTCTTTTCATAGTTTTACAAAACACTATAAGCTTGATTCCTTTTCGAGGTCTAAATCCTCCTACCTAGTAAGCTAAGGGTAATTAATATGATGAACATTGTACAGTTGTGTTAGCAAACTTAACATATCAGTAGATGTTTGAATGATCACTGTTGCAGTAGCCATTCCCTCCCTCCATGCCTCTTGTTTTTTAGTATGTTGTTTAACTAGGGTGTGGTTATTATTTTTTGTACTTACCAGAATTACCAGGGTTAAGTCTTCCTCTCTGTGAAGGCAGGAAAGCTCTAAAGGCTTGGCTTTCAAACTTGTCTTTTATTTAGCTCCACTCAAACTGTTTGACAGTTTGGGTACTTGGAAGGTGCCCTGAAGCTTTGGAATCTGGCTAGTTGTTATATCCCTGGCAGGATATAACCCATATAGCTAAGGTTACTACAGCAGAGATCTTCCAAACATCTACTGTTATGGTAAATTTACTTACACAACTGTACTTTCCATTCTATGGATCTGGACACAGCTCAAAACATTTGACTAGTTTGGTCTATTTTTCTACTAAATGGAATGTGTGTGTGTGTGTGTGTGTGTGTGTGTGTGTGTGTGTGTGTGTGTGTGTGTGTGTGTGTGTGTGTGTGTGTGTGTGTGCATGTGCGTGTGTCTGTGTCTGTGTGTGTGTGTGTGTGTGTGTGTGTGTGTGTGTGTGTGTGTGTGTCAAACTGAACATCAACAACATTGATGCCTTTAAAGGCAATGTATTTGAATACCATTATGATAAAAAGTGATGGCAATAGTTGTAATTATGAAGAAGCATGACCATGGTTTATTAAATTATAATGTAGTTTATTTACAAACTGATGTGCATAGGCTCAGGAAATGATGCAAAATATATAGCATTGGACATGATTAATTACTTTACACATTATGTCTGCGAGTTCCAATGTATTATGATTTACTAAAGATGAACAAATGTACTACAGAATTCCTGATTATCTGCTAGTATTGTGGCTTGGATGGATAATTGAAATGATTTTGTTACAATGCAATCTGGAATGAATTATATAAAGGATATGAAGGACTTTAATGAATTCTTCAGTTATATAATTGGAAGCAAAAGAATGCATGCCTTATATGGGTCTACTTTTGTTCATTGAAAGTTCACCCTATTGAATCTGAAGAAGCCCACTCCTTTTCAGTGAAAGTACAGTTTCACGAAAACACACTTTTGTGAAATTGACATTAAAAAATAAGGTGTGGTAGTTCTGGGATCCTGTGAAACTATGGGTGAGGTGTTATTTACTTATCTACACTTCTAGTGGCAGTGGAAGGTGTAGAGCATTTGGGGCTTGGTAATACAGATCGCGGTACAGTGTGGATAAGGAAATGTACCCTTTTCTCCACTGTACTGCGATCTTGGAGTTAGTATGTATAATTAGCAGGGGTGGGGAGAGCAAGGGGACTTGCCCCCCCTGTAAAAATTTGTTTTTAGTGTTTATGTTCATGTTTCCTTGCTTTGTTAATGTGATTTTTGTGAAAGTGCATTTTCGGGAAACTGCACTTTCGCTTTAAAGGAGTCGGATTATTTTCTTGAAAGTCGATAGGGTGAACTTTCTATGAATGAAAGTAGACTCGCCAAATATTTATGTTTTATCGACTCTTTATTTACTGTGATAGCTAATGAGTATGGAAATAACATGGCTAGAGGATATTTAAGTGAAACCACTCCCCTACTGAATATGGAAATAAATACTATTTGTGAATTCTTCTTGCTAATTTTACAAAAGGATGCATTTTTATTTCAAAATAAGATGTATTTACATAAAAGGGGGGTAGCCATATCTCTCAACCTCTTAGTGCAAGAAGTCAGGGCAAAGCTTGACAAAACTGGGGAACAAAGGCCCAAAAATAGGGTCATATTTTAAATATTACTCTTATAAACTTAGTAAGTTGCTACAGTAACAGGGTTTGTTTTAGCATACATGTTTTTGTATGATTTGAAGTCTGGAACCCAAATGTATGTCATTATTAACTGACTTCAGTCCTTAGATAATCCCAGTGATTTGTCAGAAAACCATAGATATTATGAGGAACAGACTAAAAATATGAACTAAAAATCTGGACATTCTGCGAAAATCTGGACAGTTGAGAGGTATGGGGGTTGCCATTGGAACCCCAGCACATATGCACATTTAGTAATGTTGATACCTGTTGGAAAAATATGCATTTAAATATATGTGAAATGCTAGTTTAAAAGCAAAGTAGTATGTAATGCATTTTATTCTATTAATAGTATAACAAAAAGGCTGAATTCATGTGCAATTGTAAGTAGTTTTGAAACTGCAGTGTGGCTTGTAGCAAGTTGACTTCTGACCCTGGCAGCTGCCAGCACAGCAAGTTTTAATGTTTATGCTTTTCACAAGTGATTATCTGCTGGGTCAGGAAATAATTAATTAAATATGTGAAATAATGAAATCTTCTGCTCTTTCCTGCTGGGATGATTTGGCCTTGTATATGTGTTACTAAGATAACATGCAGCTGTTGGGAAAGTGTTACAGGGAACAAATAAGTGTATTAAAATACTGAATCTGCTATTGTATTCAGACTAGTTTGAAGCCTTGAAGAAGTAACTTTACAGAAAGACATTATGTCTGACCAGGTGGATAGCAAGGCCGTATTGTTACCAGAGGAAAACTTTTTTAAAATATACAGCATCAGCATAGATCAATGAATAGAACATTGTAAGCTAGAGTGATGTAGATGCCCTGTGACATACCATGTCAGTAAGGTGGGCACATATTGAATGTAAAGACTATAAAATTGTATACTTCCTGTTTCATGTTAGACAAAATTCTGTACTTGTACGTTTTTTGCCTCATGGTGTACACTAGTAAACTTTTGAACCTGAACCTCCTGTGTATTGAACTCTTGATTTTATTTAACAATACCGAAAGCTGAATTTGTTTTAAATGACAAGAATCCATTATTAAATTTTCTTATATGGGGTGGTCCACAGGATGGAATTATGAATATTAACTACTTATTGGATACAGTTATGTTTCTGTTTCTGAAGTACAAAGTATTATACTCTGAGGAGACTATTAATTTCCAGATATTACTTTAGCGCACCCCCTTATGGGAACTACTAACCCCACTTGTCTACAACAAATCCATTAGGGATCAAATAGTCACAGAGGACAAGCAGACAACCAAAATACAACAAATATCCTGGTTTAAATGGGATGGTAAATATTAAATGTTTCTTAAAAGATAGGTTGAAGAAGTTATCATTTTTAAGTGATTTTATATGTATTATGCATTAGCACTTGATTTATTTTTTCTTTAATTAATCAATTTGTAGTTGGTAATTACAGTGTTATATAACCATGTGTTTATGTCATTTTCATTACTCTGATTAATCCATTTTATATTAGGAGGATGAAAGTGCTTAGTAAACTATTTATGTTGGTTTGTGTGCTTTTTGTCGTATTTTTCTTTTCTTTTTCTTTTTTTTTCTTTTTTTTCTTGCTATTTTGGTACACACAGAAGCATTTGTTACTGTTTCTGAACATTTAAAAATATTTGTAAGGGACTGATGCATAGGATATCTAGATTGAATACTCAAGAATAGAATTTCTGAATGGCCTAGTAAGTGATTCTGTTGAACAAGGTTATGATGCCTTAAGTTAATTTGATAAAAACGAAAAAGTTTTCTATGAATATAAACTTATACCCAAACACATTTTTCTGAAACTGAAGCATCAAATATATGTAAAAGGCAGCATAACAACATTCACAGGACAACAGTAACATATACTATACCAACAGGGGCTGTGCAGGAAACAATAAGGAAACATTGGTATACAATTTATTAACTGGACAGTTTCAAGGGAAAATGTCTGACTTTCCGCATTTCTCTTTTAAGAGGTCTTAAGAATGGGAAATGGAATATTTATGTATGTATATGGGTCCACTTTGTAATTTTGCAATCTCGAAACCTTGAACATCAGAATCCCAACATTCAGATGTTCGAGGTTTTGAAATCTCGGAATGCAAAAAATGCAAACAAAAAAAAAAAACTAAAACAAAAAAGTTAGAAATCATGTTTCTGCACCCCCCACACCCCCTGCTATATAAATATACCAACTTTGAGATCGCACTACAGAGAACAGAACGGTAAAGGTACCATTCTGCACTGTTGGGTGATCTCAATTGTTTAGCTTCGAGATTTCAAAACTTAGAACATCAGGACATTGAGATTCTGATGTTCGAGGTTTTGAGATTTTAAAATTACAAAGTGGACCCATGTATATATGTATGTATGTAATTATGTATGCATGCATATATGTATATAGTGACTTATTTACATTGTGGTGAGAAGGAAAGTATGACTAGATAGAAAGCCATTATCTGTTGAGGACCAGGGAGAAAAGCTCCAAAATGATTACATACAATACAATGAAAAATAAATTGCACAATGAATGAGCCCATGAGGAACTGTTTTGTCAGGAACAAAATAGTGAAGGTAGTAGGTGTAAGAGTGAGAAATAAAAATAGCATATGTAGAGTAGAAGTGAGATTAAGAGAAGCATTAAGAGATTGAGGATATATTTCATGAAGAGCAGACTAGTGAGGACTGCATGGAATAGAGGTGAGATTAAGAGAAGCATTAAGAGATTGAGGATATATTTCATGAAGAGCAGACTAGTGAGCTGTGCATGCAATAGAGGTGAGATTAAGAGAAGCATTAAGAGATTGAGGATATATTTCATGAAGAGTAGACTAGTGAGGAGTGCATGCAATAGAGGTGAGATTAAGAGAAGCATTAAGAGATTGAGGATATATTTCATGAAGAGCAGACTAGTGAGGAGTGCATGGACTAGAGATGAGATTAAGAATACGATGGAAAGAATGAGATGAATGTTAAAAAGGATGAGTAAAGAGACAACAGTAGGAAAATGTGGAAAGAATGTTAAGTTCGATCAGGAGAATGGATCAAATCCATGTTTTATATGTCAAAAGTGTAGATGCCTTATCAAAGATGAGCTTTTTATGCATCCTGTTACAAAGTGAAAGTATTATTTAGATGCATATGCCAATTGTGATTGAAAACAAATATAGCTTATTTGGCTGTATACAGTACCTGTTATGCTTTTTTATGTATTAAGATCTAACATAAAGCTTAAGGATACATAAAAAATGCTTTATATAAACATACCTCTGAAACTGATGATACATAAATGTAATCTTGATATGCCACAACTGATGCATAACAAAACACTAGGTGGTGATTTGACAACTGGTATGGATTAATATATGTAGATTTGACAATTAACTAGAGCTAAATGAACTGAATAAGACAATGCGAATCCTTAAATTAAGACTGCTAAGAAATTAGAAGACACCAGTTTAATTAAACTATACCATTAAGACTCATTAGCTTAAATCATGTAACACGAAGTGATTATTTAAATAATAATCAATCTATGTACTGGCTGTACTACCCAAAGAAGCACATGAGAATGTGAAACACCTAGTGTGTACATTTGACTTTTTTATTGTGCTAATGAAATTATACTCTTAAGTGTGCCTCAAAACCATTTGTGTATTTTTTTCAGTTGATATTGTTTAGTGCCACAGATCTCAGAGAAGCCATTGAGAAAGCAATAGCAATGGCTCACTTTGAATACACTCTCCTACTTATTGCATACACCTCAAAGAACATTTGTTTTCTCTCCAAACTGCTGCTAATAAAATCTGTTTAATTTCTCTTGCTACTAGAACTGAACATCATTGATCATCGGTATTGTATATGTCATTACAGCTTACAGCTTTCAATAATATAATTTAACATTGGCATTTTCATATAAAATGCCCAGTCCACATCTTCCTCTTGAAGTTACAAAACTATACCATGACACATCATCAATACGCAATGTATATCACCACTGCAATATAACAAATAATACATGCACTTCTACTCACTCACATTTTAAATATAACCAAAACACTGAAATGCTATCATTCCTTCCCCAAAACTATCCCCCAACCGATTTTGTGCTGTATTAAGCAGTAAGTGCAAAAATCATGGTACTCCTCTTTCTTACCAGCTGCCCTTCACACGGCATATCTCTCACCTGATGCCAAGTTGAACAATACAGTTTTAAGGTCTCTGCAATGCACTGTATTTCAAGGAAAGCATACCAAAACAGCACATGCTTGCGTAGACTTGACTTGACATGTTCAACAGACAGAAATTAATATCAGCTGTTAAACATTATGATACAGAAGAACTGGAACATTTATTTTGTTGTAAAGGCTGATAATATTCAACTAGTCAAAGTATCAGAATATGACATGCATATTGAAATGCATTGTCAGAAGGATTGTTTCTGAAGGTCATGTATACAGTAATAATGCGTAACATCCTTTTTGTTTGCAGCTGCTCGTTAAAAACAGATATTTCAGAACCTGGTTTTAAACATTATTTTCAACTATGAGAGATGTTTAGCATGCATATTGCAAATGTATGAAAGAAAGTAACACGGAAAGAATGAACAAGGCAGAGAGAAGGAAAGAGAGACAAAATGAAAAAGAGATTTTTCCTGCGGTATCCTATTCTAATAAGATTTATTTTATATTATAGACAATTTTGTTCACGGTGATAGATATTTTTGGATAGAAATTATTAAAGTTCATTGAGGATTCACTTTTTTATAAAAGAGTTTAGAATTAGTGGAATGATGGTGATTCCTGTCAAGAAAACACTAGGAAATAAATGGAGAGGGCATTAATTTGCAAAGTCCTAGTTTACAGTTACAGCACTAAAGTTCTAGTTATCCAAAGCTGTTGTTAGCAAATTCTCACATCAGTATTAGAGTGATGCTCACTATTAAAACAATAATATTAGTTCCGCTTTAATTAAAAAGGTAACAAAAAATTAAAATAGAATATGGCAAAGTTAGGAGCAGTTAGCACTGAAAAAGTGTAAAGCAACCAATACACTGTGTACTCTTTTGAAAACTTGGGTGAAGTGAATACCTCTATTATTGTACTCTTCTTAAAACATAAATGATGTGGATATGTCTGTTGTACATGGGGAATTGTGATTATAACCTGAAACGGGAAGAAAACAACTTTGTTAAGACAATTACTGATGTAAGAAGCTGTTTAGCAAACAGTTCTCAAGTACCCTCCCTGCTTTTTTCTAGTAATACCCCGGAGTATTAGCAGCAGGCAGCAGAGAGAAGAGTCTGAAGCATTTTTAAAGTTTTCTTTAAAATAGGTAAAATTATTCACACTGCCAAACCAAAACAGAAAAAAAAGTAGAGTGATGCGCCTAACTAATTATAAAGCTGTTCAGCCATGACAGGGACAATGACTCTGACAATGTCTGGGCAGCGCTATTTAATGTGTTATGATTTTGAAAGCTGTAAACTACTTTACTCTTACACTCATCCTCCCCTTCCCTGTGGCAGTAAAGTCCCAAATACTCAAAGTGGCTTCAGGAAACTTACCTTTAGGCTTTACTCTCAATGTATAATTCTATCACCAATACCTTCAACACATTAACACATTTGTTATTATCCTGAATATATTCCTTTAGCATACTATATTCCTCACATAGTAATGCAATCAAAATTTTGTAAATTGATTTAAGTATAGAATTTTAATGCAATAATATTTTGGTAACTTGATGAAACAATCAATGTAAGTATTAAAATAACAACTTAGTCATGATTATCTGCAGTCTTTGTGCATGGGTAAGGGCTCAACGACTCATCTACTTGGTTATCAAAAGCAAAATAAATCAATGCACACATACACACACACACACACACACACACACACACACACACACACACACATATATATATATATATTTATATATGCATATATATATATATATATATATATATATATATATATATATATATATATATATATATGTATACATATTTGGGTCTACTGCTTAACATCGAAAATACACTTCTTCGAAATTAAGCAGTAGACTCTACACTTCAACAAACATCCACTTAAATGAAAGTGCACTTTCGCTGAAGTCTACTACCCAAAAAAAAGAAAAAACACTAAAACATGTTTTTGCAGGGGGGCAATACCCTCTGCACCCCCCATGTGGGGGGCTGTGCCCCCCCACACACCCCTACTTAAATATACCAACTCTGAGATCGGACTACAGCGGGGAAAAGGGAATAGTCCCATTCCGCCCTATTGTGTGCCTGCCAAAGTCAATGTTCGATGTTTCACTACTTCAAACAACTGGACTTGGTGAAGTGGAGTTCGAAGTAGTTAAACTTCGATTAATCAAAATAAGTTAAATAAGTAGTTAAAAAACAACAAGAATGATGTGACACATAGAGGTGAAGTTTAGAAGAAAATACAATTTACTTGATAATTACATTCTGTATAATGGAAAATGATCACTCAAGTTTAACTTAATATAAGCATAGTATAATAATATCATGCTCTATAATATGACCTTCCAGTCAAACCCTTCCAAATCTCTCACCCTTCTTAAGAAGTAAGCAGCATCTGAAAAAAATTATGTAATGTCTGCAGTTAATGCATAAGTAGATGCAATTCCAAGATGCATCCTAAGATTCAACAACACTTTCTGTAGTTATTAAAGAACTAATGGGCCAAGTCAATGAAAGTAGACAGTGGAGCTCAAAGATGTCATTAAAGATTTCATGGCACAAACACCCTTTATAGCTTATGGGCATACTGCCAGAAACAAATGTGGAAATTTAGCATGGATGAGGTGAATGTGGCAGTAAAGCATATTTGTTTAAATGGCTATATTTCATCTTTCTATGCATTGGTCAGATACTGTGAAGCCTGTTAAATACATGGTTTTGCCACCTAGTGTACCCATGTGTTTAATTACAGAAATATAATATAATGTACTATATAATATAAATAAAAGGCTATTTCAAAAAAATATATAAGCATGGTGTGCAATTTCTTCTTATGTTCACTTTGGGATGATATCTGAAGGCAGTGCTTTAGACGGTGGCTAAGGGGAAAAAAAGCTACTACAATCATGAATGTTCACAAATTTGAATCTGCTACATCTCCTGCATTTCCACTGGGGTAAAAAAAATCTCATCAGACCACCTACAAGAAGATTGCTTGACAAGTATACAGATAAAATGATGGATTAATTTAATTAATGACAATAAAAGTTTTTGAAATCTGTAATTTCAGGACACTAGTATGCCATAAGATAACATTATTAAATCAGATGATTCCTATGTAACTTCAAGAAGCTTATCCTGATCATCACAGTTGGATTGAAAAAGGAGATAGAACCCTTATTTCAAATTTCATCTAATAAGCAAGTATTGTGAACATTAAAAAATCATTGCAGAGTCTGGCATCCCATATCTCCCAATAGTAGAAAAAGCTCTACATTTAGACTGCCATAACCAAAATGCTTTTCTGAAAGAAACCCTTACTCGATTATATGGTATATAGGAGAGTCGGTATCTTCATTTGACATTTGAGTGAGGACTACCCAAACAATAAACCTGCCAAGGCAGTTCAAGACAATTTTAATCATACAGTAGCTTGCTCTTTCCTCTTTTGTTGACAGAGTACACAAAGCCCTTAATCCCCTCCCCAGGTCATCCTTCCAGGCTTCTGTATAGAAAGTTATAAAATGCAGTGGATACTTTTCAGGTTTTTTAACTGCTACTAAAAAAAAAAAAGTCATTTGCATGGTATGGATATGATCTGAAATTTTCAGCTGACTTACCTGACGAAGTCAGAGTAGGAAGAAACAATATGGCACCTGGAATTAAATTGCTACTTTAGCAAAATATCTGATTCAAAATATTATGCCCTTCAGGAGTGACATTTTCATGGAAATAGTTCAGTTACCTAGTTCTTAGTACCTTATGATTTTTACAAATTGCAAAGTTTATTGGTCAAAGATAATTTCTATCATTTATATTGTGGCTGAGGTGATAGTTTTATGATATCATGATCTGTATTAGAGTCTGTACATACTTCTATTTTTTCTTCATTATTCAGTGATTAAGTAGGAACTATTATCCTCAGTATCTGTTATACTGACAGATAAGTAGAACCGCATTACGATGTTGAACTGCTCGTGTATATACTTTTTGCTTTCCCCAGTATTTGTGCTTACATAGGGTGATTTTTTGTGTAGCTTCTTCTAAAGTCATGAGCCAATCTGTTATCTTGTATATCTCTGCCTTGGGCTAGCTGTCATCAATACATCAAGTGTATCACGTTTTTTTCAGGAGATAATTGTTGAAGGCACCTAATCTGCTTAATGCTTAATATTAATCAATAGCTATCATGAACATGATTGTGGTGCATGTTCATGATGAAAAGCTACAATTGTATCTGTTATCTTAGTAAAGAATGCCTCACTGATTCAATTAACATTAGATTATTAATATTCTTACCAGACTCAAAGTAAGACAGTGATTGAATTGGTCATCATCTGTTATGCTTGGGTATCAGGCTTGTTTAACTTTATAATATAATACCATTTTACATTGAGCAGCTGGGTCCTCATTCAAGTTTGAACTTTCTTTCTGTGGACCTTATGAGTTTCCTTGACAAAATGATTACCAATATCCCACTTTATTAGTCAGTTTACTTTGGCAATACACGAAAAGTTTACCATGTAAAATTCTATCATCAATTTGGAAGCAACAGAAGAAAAATAAGTCAACTCATTTACGATCGATGATCCTGAGTTTTTCAAAAACTTCACCATTCATTGGTCTCTTATTACAGCAAGTGTTAGCACACATACTTTGCACTCATAGTAGAACTGATAATGATTGACTGCTGCAACTGCAAATACAGATTGCACAGACATCCCCAGCGAATTTCATCCACAGTCATGGCCAAGCCAGTACTGTTGACAATACATGCGCCATGAGTCCTGATGCTCATTAGCTATGTTTGTGTCCAGGACATTGTATGTGATAACCAACTAGTTACTGCAACCACAGTAGGTACATGTGGAAAGATCATGTTAGAGCAACCCATGTCTATAGTAATGCACGAGCAGCTGTTGGAAACATTGATCAAGGACGAGCCTCTCTGGTTATTGGCATGAAGGCTCTCGCAAAGATAGTAATATTTTTTAACTCATACATGAAGGTATGTAGAGCAGAGCAATGTGTTGTGTATGGAAGTAAGGGAAGCATATTTTAGATGGAAGATATAGCATTGTAGAGGCTGTATTAGGGCCATGTTAGGGTCACCAAGACAAAGAGAAAAAGACAACTGCAGGCTGCAGATAGAGGTGATACTTAACTCAAGGATTCAGAAGACAATGGAGAATAATAGTAATAATAATCATAAGTCCTTGAACATGTAAATTTCTCAACATATCCTTGTTTGGCCTGTCTCTAGGTTACCTGTATGCAAAATGTCAGGCCTAAAAACTACCATGGGAATGTAATGCTCGGCTTCTTTAGATCTTCATAGATCAACGATCTAGTGAGTACTGAAGGACCTATGAACACATGAACTCTTACCCTCCCACAACATTCCTGATAGCAAAATAATTTGGCCAGTATATCTGTACTGTAATGCAAATGTCATAAAAATCACCTAAGGAACACTGAGGTATTGAGAACAATCATGCAAATGTCATAAAAGCCACCCATGGAACTCTGAAGTGATGGGAACCATCACGCAAATGTCATAAAAATCACCCATGTCACTCTGAGGTGATGGGAATCATCATGCAAATGTCATAAAAAACACCTATGGATCTCTGAGGTGATGGGAACCACCCACTCTTATGACTTGCACTCTATTAAGGACTTCCTTTATAAGGTGAGGTATAGAGGAATTCAAATACATTGCTGTCAGGAAAGCACATACCAGGTGATTGAGACACATTCACAAAACTGAAAGCAAAATAAATAAATAAATAAATAAACAAATAAATAAATAAATAAATAAAATGTTTTGCAAATTACTTCATGGACAATCTGAGCCATGAAAGGATTCAGTCTATACACCAACTTTATTCTGTTTCATACTTCTCAGCTGCCACACAATGTCGCTAATATCTTTTTCACAACCAATGGGAACCAAAGTCAATATATGTAGACCAGGATGAAAATGGGTGCATAGGACAGAGATGAAAAGAGAAAGGTAGCAGAGGGAAGAAGAAAAGGTGAGCAAATAAGTAATGAGCAGGATGGAGGTGAGGTAGTTGCCGATCTCTCAACTTCTTAGCTGCAGAGTTCTTGCCAAAGTCAAACATAATGGGAGGTCAAAGGCCCAAAATCAGAGATAGATTTTACATATTGTTTCTGTAAATGTGGAAAATGGCTACAATGAGAGGTTTGCATTATCATGCATTCTCTGAGGGATATGAAATCTGAAACTCAAATGTATGTCATTATTGACTGACTTCAGTTCTCAATGATTTGCCAATAAATGCAAATATTATGAGGACACACCAAAAAATATGACCCAAACATCTAGACCTTCTGCAAATATCTGGACAGCTGAGAGGTATGTGTTTGAAGCAGATATTGGAAAGCTGTTTTTTTTTTTTGCAAGAAAAGACAATGTTGGTAAAGGAAGGAAGGGAAGTAAGAGGAGTGGATTAGGTAGCAGGAAAGACGGACATGACTGTGTGACAGACATGACTCTGTGAGGTAACATAGTAAGGGAGGAGGAACACAGTGATGTAGGAAAATCAGACAGAGGAAAGACTGTGGTGAGGGGAGGAATATGAAGCCAACAGAGGTGGGCATGGACACAAATGCAAAGGGACCACCAGTTTGGGGATAGAAACTAGTGATCACAGATGGAGTCAGTGGCAGCTGAAACCCAGATGGAGATTCCTCATCACTCTAAGTACTGTCACTACCGGGTCCTGGTTCAGAAGGTGGAGCCAGTGCTGGGCAGGAACATGACTCAACAAGTCCCAAGTGTATGGTCTCCTAGTGACTTATGCTAATATCCAACCCCCGCAAGGTCTGCCAACTGCTGATGGGTTATAAAGGTTAACGTCCTTATGCTATTCTATATATTCTATATGTTCTCTGTATTATCTTTAAATACATACATACATATGCACACAAGTATACCACATACAATTACACACACACACACACACACACACACACACACACACACACACACACACACACACACACACACACACACACACACAGTGACATCTTGTACATGACAAAAAGTGTAATATACCATTAAATGCATATTACATTGTTACATTCTTATGAAAATGAATCAGGTATTTATTTCATGAGGCAGACTAATGATTGCCAGTGAAATACATATAAAAGGACATAAGTAAGTGAGATACAGACAGAAAGGAAGACTGCTTCTCATCTGAAGTTTTATTGTGGGTAACAGTAGAGGGGACTGAACAAAGATTTGGGTTTGTGGGAGGTGGATTGTCCATCTGCGACCTGTTGTGGATATGGCCTGAGGCAAGTTCAATGACCATTTTCTTTGGTGTAGCTGAAGGAATGGCCTGAAAAGACCTGCAGTTGTGATCTTTGGCAACCTGTAGCTAGAGGGGCTGTGTAGACTGAATATGTATGGTGGACATACCTCTAAAGACCTTACGCAGAAGGTACTATATATTATAAATAACTTGTGGAATTATCATTTAATTTCAATTTCATTTTACAAATAAATATGTTTTAAAATATTTCTGCATCCAGTGACTTTTAAGAGCTTACAATGGTAGTATGGGTGTGGGAATTTGGCCACGGAAATATGAAAATCCCATTCCTTGCCACACCTCTGCTGCCAATTTCATGGACTGTTTGAATTAAATTTTCCTGAGGAATTTGGTTTGCCTGGTGTGTGTTCACTGACCTGACTTTCCTCCTGTGTTTCTTTTTGTGACAACCATGAGGGTTTTACACACCTTAGTGTAGTTCAAGACTGATCAGAAGCTGGTACAGTTACAACAATTGTTGGGACAAGCCCCATTTATTTGTTACCCCAAAACTTTATCTACCATAAAAATTAAGTAAGGAGAATGACACAGAGTATTATATGGTGGCTTTTGAATGATGTGCAGCACAAGAGAGAAGGGACAAGTCAGAATGAGCCAACAATTGTTCTTATAAGGATATGGAGGGATCTGATTATACCAACTATGAAAACCTCAAGAAGGAATTGATAACTAGAGCTGGAATGGAGTATGAAGTAAAACTAGCAAAATTTCACATCTGAAATTTACATGTTTGACAAATGTGTAAGAGCATGGGTGCATTGCTTGAAGCATATTATAAAGCTGTTGTTATATCCTGATAGAATAATATGAAATTGTTAAGAATTCTAGTAGTGAATATATTTAAAAAACATGAGCTGTTAATATAAGAAAATGTGGCTATAAAGTGATTCCAAGAACTCCGACAAGTCAGTGACTTTAGTACAATGCTTATTAGTTGATGTCACAATGCTTAAAACAAAATTACCTGCCACTAAATCTAAAGTTGTGCTAAGGAATGTGCAATCTCTTGAAAAGCAAAACGTAGCATGCAAATGAATTACCTTGTTTCAGATGTGAAGGGGATGCTCACACAGTGAGAGTTTGGTTCACTAATACCGAGAAGCATACTAGTTAAAATTGTAAAACAACTAATACGCTGCTACAAATTAAATTGTCATACTAGCTAAAATTGTAAAACAACTAATACGCTGCTACAAATTAAATTGTCATACTAGTTAAAATTGTAAAACAACTGGTATGCTGCTACAAATTAAACCATGCCCATGGAATAAGCTAATACCAACACTAGGATTACTGAGTCAACAGTATATCACTGTGTCACAACCAAATTAGTAAGCTATATACTTAACAGGAAGAGAAATTCAACCTCCACTTGATTCTGGAGTCATGATTACCCTAGACAAAGACTGGTATATGTATAAGCATAAGGTTATTAACAAGCAAAAGGTGGAGGTGAAATTCAAACAGTTATAGTAAAACTTTTACATTTTGTAGACGTGACTCCTGACTTGATACATATTATAACAAGAAGATATTTTCTCCCCTTTAAGAAGCCATGGAAGATGTGGCAGGAAAGACCATCTCTAGACACAGTTATGCCAGAATGATGCAGCCAATAAGAAAGTGATAAAGCAACAGCTTAAGTACTTGATGCAGTCTAAGAATGGTGGTGTGGGTTAGGGCAGTGACACTCTTACAGTGATCGAGATTCAAAATCAAGAGACGGTATTAGCATAGAAGCTGCAAAAGGGATTAGACTTTGGCTACAGTTAGCCAGCAGAAAGGATCATGTGTGACACCAGAAACTAGTGCTAATGTCCGTTCATCAGAAACCAAATACTGTAAGAGATGTTAGTACAGGAACTGAAGGTGAACTGATAGAAAATCAGAAAAAGATAGATGTCCACACAGAGACTTACCAAAAAGTGTGAGTGCAGAAGAAGGGAAGACAGAAACTGGAGAAGAAGTAAGACCCTCAGAGAAAAGAAATGGTATTAAGTACTAAAAGTATGGCTAATAAGAAAATGCAGCTTCTTAAAGTCATTTTTATCCTGTGAGAACAGAAAGATAAAGAAAAAGGGAACTCTCAAGAGGCTTGTTCAGACAGTGAAAAAGCTAAAGCTGAAGGACTAGTTTGTCTGGAGCCACCATTTATATAGGAAGATGAAGGTGAAGTTCCAGTGCAGGTTTGTATTATACCTTTTAATCTCAAGAAAGGCTAGTAAACACAGGGAGGACAGTCTACACAAATTGTTAATACCAAAATCACAGAGGACAGTAGTAATGAACTTAGCCCATAGTTTAATAATAGGGGTCACATTAGGATGGACACACCTGAGGCAAGAGTATTAGCCACATTTCATTGGCCAGATATAACGAAAAAATTAAAAAATTCTGTGCTTCTTTTAGAGAATATCATAAAAGTGCAACCCACCCAGGATTTAAAAGATAATTGATTCAAATGCCTATTATAGAAGTGCCTTTTAAATGTTTTGCTATGGACATCGCAGGATTACAAATAAAATGTAATAATGAGTATCAGGACATATTACTAATAATGGACTATGCTGGTATTGCTATTTTCTAACATGAGTATCCCTAAAGAGATACTTTCTGACCAAGTCATACCCTTTTTGTCAAGGGTGCTGTATCAGTTGCACCACTGTTTTAAGCTTAAGCAGTTAAAAATGTCAGCATACCATCTGTAGGTTAATGGGTTAAGCATACCTCTCAACCTCTAAGCACAAGAAATCTGGACAAAGTCAAAATATAATGAGAGCACAGAGGCTCAAAATCAAGGACACATTTTAAATATTACTCTTATAAACTTAGAAATGTATTAAAAATAATAGGTTTTGCATTACCATGTATTTTCTAAAGGGTATAAAGTTTGAAACTCAAATGCATGTTATTATTTACTGATTTCAGCTCTCAGTGATTTGTCAGAAAAACACAAATTTATTTATTTTTTTTTAAAACTCTTTTTATTGTATAAAGGTATTTTCATAAAACACATAAATCAACAAACTAAATACAAAATCTAATACATATACACACAAAACATTATCAAACTATTTACAACTCTCATCAATACCCTAAAAAAAAAATTATCTCAGAAGAAATATCAGTTCAAAATATGGTCCAATAGAAAAAAAAAAGAAAAACACAAATTTATGAGGAACATACTAAAAATATGAGGCAAAATTCTGGACAGTTGAGAGGTATGGGACTAATAGAGTTTAAATAATACACTAAAACCCACATTATGAAGAGTAATTCATGCACATAATATAAGTGGGATTGGTAGTTATCCTTCTTGCTGCTTCTAGTAAGACACATGCCACAAGCTTCAACTGGGCTTACTCTTTCTGAATTCTGGCGACACCATTTAAAGCCATGATACAACATTATGTTAGACAACATGTAGGATGGAAGCTCAACATAACCATAGTGATTAAGCATGTGCAGAAAACCCAAGAGATGAAACAATGAGATGGTAATAAAAGTGGCTAACTTAGAGAATTTGGCCCACGGAGTCAGATATTAGTATTAATACCAAACATGGAGAACAGACTTCTGGCTCAATTGCAAAACCCCTTTCAGGAGACTGATTATCTAACCTTGTAGCTCCCTGTGTTTAGCCAATCTCTCATAGTAATGTAACAAAAGCCAGGAAAACATTTGAAAGTTATATGGTAAGCTTGGAAGCTGAAAGTCATACAGCAGAGATGAAAGAATCTTTGTCTGAAGAACAGTTATAGGAATCCTTGTCAAAAGTACAAAAGCTGGGAATAAATTAATTTCTAATAAGAAGAAACGGAGAACTCTCAAATGCCCATGAGGACTAAACTAAGTGAAGGCTTGACTCAGACATTGCAGATGATCATTGACACAGAATCAATTATTAAAAGAAAAATGTCAGAACATTCTCAAATTAGGAGTGATAGAAGAGTCAAAGACTGACTCGAGTAGCCCAAAAGTGATGGATTCTAAAACTGACTGAAAGTAGCAGGATCAGTAAAGACTTTAGGTAATTAGCATTTCAAAGATTGATATTTGTACACTGACTAGAACTGATAAGGTGAGAGAGATCCTAGGAAAACCAAGACATTTATTATATGTTAATTTATTTATGTTTCTTTACTAGGAAAGTGCACTGTTCTCACTGTACTAGATGGTGGCATAGTCGGGTTTAGTTCACATTGTCGTAAGCCGACAATATCGAATACGATATTGTCGGCACGACAATGTCGAAAGTCCAGAACATTGCGCAGGTAAATGGAAATCTCCATAAGGGGAGATTTCCATTTACCTCAATGTAGTGTGGTCTTGCAGTTGGTATATTTAAGTAGGGGGGGTGTGGGGGGTGCAGGGGGGCTTGCCCCTCACTAGTTAGTTTTTGTAGTGATGTATTTATTTTTTTATGTTATTTGAAATTTTACTACTTCAATCAATAAAGTTCGACCTTTATTGATTCCATGTAATAAAATTTTGATAACGTGATATAGACGCACATAGTTCAGGTAATACAGCATCATCCTCGTCATCAACCCCCTTTTTTCCTGTTTTCTATATGGGGTCAGTCAGGGTGTTGTGTTAATTGTCACCACTTCTCCCGATTCAATGCTACACTTCTGCCTTTTTTAACACTCATTTCTGACTGTCACAGATCTTCTCTCACACAATCCATCCACCTCTTTGCTGGATGTCCTCATTTCCTCTTACCTTCTTCCTGTCTGTGCCAAACATTCTTCGCTAGATTTTCATCTGCTTTTCTGTACATGTGCCCAAACCATCATAATCTGT
The DNA here is from genome assembly GCF_019279795.1 of Protopterus annectens. Taxonomy (NCBI): domain Eukaryota; kingdom Metazoa; phylum Chordata; order Ceratodontiformes; family Protopteridae; genus Protopterus; species Protopterus annectens. The sequence continues at coordinate 1,293,725,976 of NC_056739.1, forward strand.
TCTCTTTGACATTTTCTGCAACTGGAGCTACTTTGGTTTCTGCTCTTATGTCCTCATTTCTTCATCTGTCCCACAGTGTGCATCCTACCACCCATCTCAGCCATTTCATTTCCATCACCTCTAGCTTCCTTATCTGCTCTGTCTTTACTGCCCAGGTTTCTGTACCCTACAGTAGTACTGGATGCACCACTATTTTGTGCACCTTACTTTTCAGTTTTTTTTGGCATTCTTCTGTCATACACTACACCTAACATGCAATGCCAGTTGGCTGATTCTAGCTTTGACCTCTTCATTCAGACTTTCCTTCTCCTCAACAACCCCTCCCAGATACTTGAAGCTATTAACCTGTTCCATTATATTCCCATCTATCTCAGTTCTCAGTTTCTTCTGATTTCCCCAATTTGTTGCCATTACCACTGTCTTATCTGTACATAGTTTCATTCTATGTGCCTTCAGTTTTGCATTCCATTCCCCTATACTTTGCTGAAGTTCTTGCTCAGAGTCTGCATACAGCAACTTTGTTGATCTGTCCCCTCCAACCTGTTTGCTAATGTAATCCATCACCAGTATGTGCAGCAGTGGGCTCAGAGCTGAACCCTGATGCACACCAACTCCCTTCTGGGAACCCCTCTCTGAGACCAAACACTGTTCATATTTGAGTCATTGGGTCCTTGACATAAACAGCACTAATTCTACCAATGCTACTGGGACTTTGAATTACCACAGGACTTCCCAAATAAGCTTTCTTGGGACCTGGTTATACACTTTCTCCATGTCTAGAAATGGTCAGCTGGACTCTTTCCTCATCTTTAGCTTCATTTCAATTATCTGTCTAACTGCAAACATTGGGTCAGTTGTGCTGCATCCTGAATGAATTTGAACTGCCCATCTCCCATCTTACTTTATATTACTCTGCATATTGTCTTATCAATCACCCTCTCCAGAACTTTCATGCAATGTGACAGGAGTTTGATACCTCTGTTCTGCCCACAGTTGTGGATATCCCCTTTGTTCTTGTACACTGGCATGAGTATGCTTATTCTCCAGTTATCTGGGATACATCTTTCTCTCCACACTGCATATCTAAGTATCCTCAGGAGCCATTTGTCTCCTATCTCACCCAGCATCTATATCATATCTGATACAATCACACAGGATGAGTAATACAATGTTATACAATATTAAAAACTGAAAAGACACCACAGCTCTGTATCTTGTGAGTGAGACAGAAATTAGAACAGGTCAATTAAGGAGTCACACATAAGTTAGAAGAGGTCAGTTAAGGATAATCATCTGTGAACTGAGGGGGTGGAGCTAGGAACTAAACCTTCTATTTAAGGGGTAAAATAAAACATTTCAGAGCTTTACTGGTAAGGCTCACCCAGAGTCTGCTACAGTTTGGTGTAAGGGAAAGGTTAGTTTGCTTTTTATTTGCTGTATTCTGTATTACTTTATTGCCTTTTTCTTTTTTGTGTACTGTGATTTGTTTTCTTTACAGTGTGTTTTATTTATATTCTGCATTTAACTGCATATTAAAAGTTGAAAAGACACCACAGCTCTGTCTCTTGTGAGTCAGACAGAAATTTTTTCCACCATTCCACCTGGTTACTGTTGTGTTCTTAAACACCACGGTCTTTCTAGTTGCCTGCCCCTTATGTTAATTTGACCATATATCTCATTTCCTCTCTGCTTTTACTGGTTGGTGTGATTAAGCACAAAATTATCATTTTGTGAAATCACTCCCCTTCAACTATTTAAATTTATTAGCCATCCTACTGTATTCCATAGTCTTAGTCTTTCGGCTTTTCCCGGTTAGGGGTCGCCACAGTGGAACTCCGGTCCGCTAATGATTGGCAGTAGAGTTTTACATGCTGGCTTGCCGGGCCTAACGCACAACCTTCAACAAAGGAACGCCCATTCACGCATGTCTTCACACAGAAGAAGCTCTACCTGAGAATCGAATGGGCAACATCTAACTGGGAGGCGACAACGCTACCGCAGCAGCACCACCGCAGTCCTACTGTATTCCATAGTACCAGAATAAAAAAAGTGACCACCCCCTTTCAGTCTATCTTGCTGTTTTAAAAATAGTGACTCTTCACTAAAACTTAACTTTTTAGACAGGTAAAACTTAAGTTACCTAATTTCACATCTAACTCCTCTAGTGCACACTGCAGTGTTTAGGATAAACCTTTTTTTTCATCTTACATTTACATTTAAGCATCTATTGCAAGACCACCAGTTATTGGAGAGCTCACATTCTGCCTCTCAGTAGTCATCTTGGGATTAGTGCTTCTGTTTTCTCCTGGTGTGAGAAGGAGTGCAGTTATATTATTTCCTGGAGACTGCTGATCACCAGAAAGCTTAATTACTGCTTTATAGGTGACAGCTTGGAATATGTGCTTTTATTCTGATCCTGGTGAGAATAGAAGCAGAGTGCATTGATTTTTGACTCTTTCTGGTTGGAGATTGAGTGTCTGTACTTAACGTACCTGATTGGTCTGGTTGCTATTTGAGGCATCTACCATAAAAAGGCTACAAGCCTGCAGACCCTTGCATCATCTGGGACAAGACTGTGGATCACCAAACTGGCCATTGTCTGTTTCTCTTCTTTGGATTGGTGCTAACATTTTGCTTCTTGTGAGAGAAGAAGCAAAGGAGTACTGTATCCCAACAGAGTGAAGCTGTGCTGAGACCAGCATTAGTAGTAGCCAGGCAGTAGCCATTCATGTGACTCCCCTCTTTTCATCATTCTTGACAAGCTAATGCTTTATTTTTCAGTAAGTAAAGCTTGATTTCTTCCTAACTTCAGAATATCTGCCTAAATACTCCATCCTTAAATTTTCAGGGTCTGTGTATTAGTTTCCTCTCAATTGTTTGGCAGTGCTCTGTACAGACTCAGATACTTTGAGTAACATTTTTCCTGTAAAAGGCTTCAGTACTTAATATATTGAGCTCATATCCAGGCATGTCTAAAGGTCAGTTCCCTGTGCTTTCGCCTGACAACCTGGTGAGCTTGGGCATCATGAGGCAATGCAGCAACTGGCTCATGTACACAGACAACCCTCTCCTCTTACCTTCCAACACTATGACTTGTGAGAGATGCACATGTATAGCCATATTGGAAGCCAAGCACTCTCCAGCCAAGACTGGATTAGCCAGTGAAGAGGAGAAGGTTAACACCTGCACCACACCGCATTCAACACATAGCCTTCCAGAACATACACCACCACAACCCTCACACAGTAACACAAAACAAACACCTACTTTTGTGGAGGCTCTCAATAAAAATCAGCACAAACAACAGAGACCTCCGAGGCAGAAACGCAAACAACCACAGCATCCCAGTACAAACCATGAGACACATAGCTCACATAAACAGTGTGCCATTCAACCAAAGCCCATAAGGCAAAACAACTTACCCAATACACTAGTCATAGGTGACTCAACAGTAAGGCACACTGATGTCCCACTCACTAGGCTGAATAAGGAGAAAGTTATGGTCAGCTGCCTGTCGGGTACCAGGATCTGCCACATAACGCACGCACTTAGGTCACTTCACAACAGGTACAAATATGACTCTGCCATTGTCCATGTTGGTGTGAATGACTTGAGACATACCTCCCTGAACTACATGAAAAGAGATATAGAGGAGCTCTCAGATCTTGTAGCCCAGGCAGGTATGACCCTAGCTCTGAGTAGCATCCTTCCGTCACCCAGAATGATACCACAGCACAAGCAGAAAATGATTGACTTCAACAATTGGCTAAGTTTCTGGTGTTATTCTAAGGGGATCCAGTATCTGTCTGCCTGAGATGACATGATCAACAGACCTTGATGTTTTGCCAGAGATGGCCTGCATTTTTTACCCCAGGGATTCTGGCTACTGGCCAAGGCTCTTGCCACCCCTATAGTGCCTTTTTTAGGCAATGTCCTAAAGATAAAAATTACCATCATAACATCTACAAGCAAACAAAATCTGAGGGTTATGCTACTCAGTGCTGGAAGTCTAAATCTCAAAATGCACATTTGCTCGAAGAACTCCCTAAAATGGAGAATATCGACATCTGTGCAGTGACTGAGAACTGGTTCAAGGCTCCTGAGAGGATCCCAGCACTACCAGGCTATAATTCATACCACACCTTTCGGCTCCTAAACCTGGACTGAAGCACTAAAGGCAGTGGTGTCTCCATAGTCATAAAGGATATGCACACCTCCAAACTAGTAGCCCAACATAACGCATCAGAGATACTACAGGTACAACTAGCACTGGGTAAAACTGCAATCCAGGTTGTAGCCTGCTATAGATCCCCCACCATGTCCTAAGACTCCCACTCCACATTCCTAAACACACTGGAAAATATTAGGGTACAACCCAATACCTTTATACTGGGAGACTTTAACTACCCCTCCCTTAACTGGGAAAATTACTCATGTACCAACACACTCGCTCACTGTTTTCTGGAATTCATTAATTCCAATGCACTGGACCAACTCATTCTTAACCCCACCAGGGGTAGAAACATCCTTGACCTGGTCATTACTAACATGGGTGACTGTTGCTCTACACCAGCAATCAACTCCTCCCTGGTCAGATCTGACCATAACCAACTTAGAAAAGCAATTCACTGGGTCCACACCATAAATCACAGATATGTAAAGCATTTTGTATGGAATTCAGATTTAAATACATGTTTACTGTCCCAAGCATATAGGATCATGTTGGCATATAATGGGGCACAACTTGCCCCCATTGCTGCACCTTTCAACTGTTTGTAATATTCACCTTCAAAAATAAAGAAATTGTTTTTGAGAATAGATTGGATCACTTTAATTACAGAATTTTTAATTTGTAAATTGTCTAATTAGCTAACGAATGTAAATACCACCTATTATATAAGAGTTGTTTATGGGAATAATAACTTAGTTCTAAAGAAGTCTCTGTTTTGGTGAAGGAGACAAAAGCACTGAACTTTCTTTGTGTTTAGAATAAGGTGTGTTCATAAGAATTTTGGTCCTGTTATTCCTGTGGAGATATGGAACTTATGGTGTGAACCCAGTGAATTGATTTTCTAAGTTGGATTTGGTCAAATATACTGGCAATTTCATCTGCGTGGTTTTGTTTTTCAAGATCTGACTACAAGCTTATCACTATGGATATCCACACCCCACCCTCACCCCACAAAGGAAACCACCGTAAAAACAGAAGTGGCTAACTTCACAACACCCATGCAAATGGAAAATAGGTGCATGACTGAATCATACACCAATGCATTGTATAAGCACATACACAAGTGCATGAAACGGGCCATACCAAACAGAACCAAGATGCTCTCCTCCAAAAAAAGGAAGCCAGTCTGATGGACCCCCACCATAAACAAACTCTACAACAGAAGAAAAAATACTGTTGCAGAAAAGGGTGAATTCCCAAGACTGGAAAAACTCCCTTGTTAACCTCAGCAAAAAACTGAGATCCATCATCAAATCTTCTAAAGCTAGCTACGAAAACAAAATTGCTGCAGATTCTAAAGACAACCACAAGGCATTCTATAGTTATGTCAAGAATCTACATGGCAATATTCAGATCTGCTCTGAGTTACAGCACTATGGCAATACATATACCGAACCAACTGATATTGACAACATATTGGCCGACAGGTTCAGTGCAAATTTTACCCCCCCCCCTTTCACCCCCTAAAGGTCCTATCACAATACCAAGTCTCTATTATCACGGCTACACAGGTAAAAAATGCACTGTCCAAAGCCAAGAATACAGCTTCCATGGGACCTGATAATATCCCTGGCTGTGTTCTACATGAATTACTAAGTGAACTGGCACCACACCTGAGTACCCTGTTCAGTCACAGCCTCATTTCTGAGTTTGTTCCTACTGAATGGTACACTGCTATGGTCATCCCACTTCACAAAGGGGGAGCGAATACAGACCATGGGAACTACCGCCCCATTAGCCTGATGAGTCTGATATGTAAGGCTATGGAGTGCATCATCATGGACCTTATAAATAAGGACATAGGGAATCTCCAAACTCTGGCCCCCATGCAGTTTGGGTTTTTGAAAGGTAGGTCATGCCTGCTCAACCTGACAGACTTCATCGAGTCTGTAACCAGAGCTGTGGATGAGGGCAAGATAGTTCACACAGCCTACGTAGATCTTGCCAAGGCCTTCAACACCATCCCTCACTCAGGAATCATAGATAGACTCACTAAACTAGACATAAACCCCCGTCATAAGATGGGTTGCCAACTGGCTCACTAATAGAACCCACACTGTGAAAGTACCAGACTCCAAATCTGACTACTGACCAGTTACAAGTGGTGCTGTTTGGCATCTACTTCTATGAAGTTCAAGCCAACATAAAGGGACTCTGGCTGACCAAGTTTGCAGATAATTGCAAAGTGGGAGCCATTACGGATTCTCCAACTGATGTAGACATCCTACAAAAATGCCTCACTGACACCAATGACTGGTGCCAGAACCATGGCCTTAAGCTCAATGCCAAAAAGTGCACTGTCATTCCCTTTGGGAAAAATGTGGTGCCCATGAACTACCACATTGGCTGTAGTCCACTAAACACTGAAGGTGTGATAAGTGACCTGGGGACACAGGTTGACAGCACCCTCTCTTTTGATAACCACATTGCCACTGTGGTCAGAAAGTCCTTCTATGTGGCGCATCTCATTACAAAAGATTTCTCATCCAGGAAGAAAGAGGTCATAATCCTCTCTACTCATCCCTCATTAGACCTATTATAGAATACAACGCCCCATTTGATATTTATCACACTAGACACCTACAACAACTGGAAAGGCCACAAAAATACCTCACTAAGAGGATCTTAGGTCTTAGACACATGCTCCATATGGACAGACACAGAAAACTCCAGCTATACTCTGTCTCTTATTGCCTACTTAGAGGCAATCTTTGCTTGACCTACAAAGCCATCTGACCCAGAGCTGCTAGATATGCTGCACCTAAAGAAATCCCAATCCCTCTGTGCCACACGTTCCAGGGACCTAAACCTCATTACCACAATAAACAGAACATGCTGGAGGAACAGGCTCCCAACCCAGAAAGTTCCTATACTCTGGGACAAACTTCCCATTTGCGTCAAGCAGAGCACTTCACTGGCCCTCTTTGAGAGAAATCTTGACGAGTGGATGGGCAATAGGAAGTTCACCCTGGGGATCACTTCAGTGGCCTTGCTTGACAGGGGCCCTGGGAGCTAACTTTGGGTGGCATGATGCCAGGGAATCTCCTTGGTCTAGGCTTATATAGGCTCCAGGGCCATTAGCCTAGTACACACCTATGAACCTATGAACAATAGAGACAGAAAACTATAGATGGTCCAAAGCACACAAAATTTTTAAGTATTACAATACACAGTTTTTAAAAGAAAACATACAAATCTTACAATATGCAACACTGAGAGAATATGCAAATCTAATGAAAGACCTTGACAAATATTGATTTCACCATCTACTGGAGAAGGACAGCTATTCTAAGCCCTATTCTGAGTCCGGAAAGTTAAGTTCATCACCTAGTGTTACCATTCGGCCTACATGGAGTGCCAGCCACAGTTCAGTGACTGATACTTAAATTACAGCAGTCCAACTCAGTGTATGACGTTGCATTCCTCGATGATGTCATCATCCAT
>NC_056739.1:1293738650-1293784206 GCF_019279795.1 Protopterus annectens
CTTCTGTCTAGTCAGACTTTCCTGGTAAGCAAATGTAACATAAATAAATAATAAAATATGAGGTAATCATTTGAACAGTTGAGAGGTATGCGGCCTACACAGAATTCTGCAGTTTATATATATTTAATTATTATCCATTTCCTAGCTTAGTCAATGCCATAGCAGAGTCAAATCCTTGTCAGTACTCATTGGGCAGAAAGCAGATAAAGTAATCCTGGATGAGGTGCTAGACTATCTCAGGGATAATTACACATCTATTACTTAATTTGTAATGATTCCATGACTTCATTTCTGCTTTTCTTTATATGCACTTCATTTGTTTGTTGCACTCTTAATCATACACTAAATGAACACTTAGGTGGAAAAGCTGTTAACTGAAGATGGGCAGAGGCTTTACTCTGTCAGGCCATATTCCTGGGGAAATTATTACTACTTTCTGAAATTTTTGAAAAATACTCCTATTTAGGTGAAACAACATTATCCACATACTCCCCTGCCCCCTCAGACATAAGTAACCATACCTATAAAGATAGTGCAACCAGATTTTATTAAATTAAAAAAGAACAATGAATACATAATAAAACATGGAAATATCAGCATTTCAATAAAAGAGCAGAAAATGCTAAGCAGCAGGATAGAATGTTTACCTGCATGACAAGCTACAAATATGGGCTACAAGCAGTGTTAGTCTAATAGCGCACTCAACTTCGCCAAAATCAAACCTGAATCAGCATCCCCACCACTCACCCAAAACGGATCACCAGCCAAATGTACCAACAAAATAAGGAAAGGCGAAAGAGGGTTTCCTTCTATGAAGCAGACCTCTCTAACACCACCTCCCACAACAATAACTGTCCCACAAAACTCTATAAACAGAGGACTATGAGGGTGGGTGGGTTTGCAACAAGTGCCTGCCTAACTCTTTCTTAATTATAAACACCCAAAATCCTCCTTCCCCTCTCCTTAGCCTATCTCACTTCTTTTGCTTGCTCCTCCCCAGCTGAAATGCTTCATTTTATGCAGCCCTACCAAATTCTCCACACACAAAACTGATCATTAACAAGAAGCCTAAATAACAAACCAGGGTGATGTATAAGGGCAAATACATTTGTATGACCTGGCAAATTCCATCTGTCCACATACCGCTGCCCCCCCCCAACAAAATAACCACAAAAATAAAGATAGCAACCAGATTTTATTACATACAAAATAAATTAATAACCACATAACAAGCTTTGGCCGGCTAAGAACTTGTTGTATTCAACTGGACGTATAAGAGAATTTAAGTACCTTTATCTGCACTTTTTTCAAAAAATACAGTATTTAAATTGATTTTAACTGTGTTGCAGGAATATTAACTGAACTGGAAGTTAGTCAGTGTTTGCTGAATTTTGTTATTTGCTAGTAATTACAGGTGTGGGGGTAGCCACATTCTTTGATTTCCTGTCCTTGCCTATTTAAGTGGTACAGTGTGAAATATTTTCTGCTTAGAAACCTCAGCTTTGGCCGGCTAAGAGCTTGCTGTATTCAACTGGATGTATAAGAGAATTTAAGTGCCTTTATCTTCACTTTTTTTTTTCAAAAAAATACAGTATTTAAATTGATTTTAACTGTGTTGCAGGAATATTAAATGAACTGGAAGTTGTGACTCTGCTCTTCAGTTAGTCCCACGCACCCTCCCTGTTTTTGTTTTGGTGTTAATCTTAGTGGCCTTGAAACTGCCCGCCCCTCTTGGAAATTTGTGTTTGGATACTCCTTCTGGGCCCATCTCATTTGCTCACTCAAATGAGTGCAGTGAGATCATATTCTGATTTCAGGCACTCCTGCTGTGTACAAAGAGAGCATCTGGGAAACAGAAAAAAAAATGTAAGCTTGTTTCCTGCCTTTCCTGTTAGGTGGTATAGACTATTTGTAGGCTTCTGAGCCCCCAAGCCCTTCTGTGTTGGAGGGAAGCCTTCTAGCTTAGTTTTTTTTTTCTTATAACTAGCCAGTTTTCTAGTTTCAGCACTCAAATCTGTTTCTTTGATCTCAGCACTTGTTCAGAAAAAAAAAAATCATCTGCTTTTACTGTACTTGTGTTTCTACCTACTTTATTTTACTTTTGCATCATCTTAAAAGTACTCAATTGTATTTATTACTGCTTGGAGTAACTCATTCTAAGCTTTTTGGTTTAAACACTTGGGTTTCGGACCAGTTGTTTTGCACTGAGAGGGTTTGTGGTCTGCACTATAGTGGCAGAACAGGTAGCTTACATCCTTGTAGGTTGGGAACTGCTGTTTGAGGGCTCAGTGTCTGTTATTCTAAAAGTGTATTAATTCTGGTTTAAGCACTTGCGCTTTCAGGCCAGTTATTTTACATTAAGAGGGTTCGTGGTCTGCACTCTTGTGGGAGGAGAGGCTGGACTCTGCCCTTCTGAGCTGGGAATTTCTGGTTAAAGGCTTATAGTGCATGCATATCTGAACTGCTTCTTACTGAAGTTGGTGCGCCTTGTTTGCTGTGGCATAGACTGGATTCAGGCCTGCTGGATCTAGCTTTGTTTGTGTAACTTGAACACTAATCCAGGCATTCTCTAAAGTATTCAATTGTATTTATTACTGCTTGGTAGTAACTTGATTAAAGTGTAGCTATAATTCTAAGTCTTTTGGATTAAGCACTTGGGCTTCAGACCAGTTGTTTTACATTAGAAAGGTTTGTGGCATGCACTGTGGTGGCAGGACTGGTAGCTTTCATCCTTCTAAGTTGGGAACTGCTGATTGAGAGCCCAGTGTCTGTTATTCTTAAAGTGTATTAGTTCTGGTTTAAGCACTTGGGCTTCAGGCCAGTTATTTTACATTAAAAAGATTTGTGGTCTGCACTCTTGTGGGAGAAGAGGCTGGACTCTGCCCTTCTGAGCTGGGAATTTCTGGTTAAAGGTTTATAGTGCCTGAATATTTGAACTGTATCTTACTGAAATTGGTACACCTTGTTTGCTGTAGCATAGACTAGATCCAGGCCTGCTGAATCTAGCTTTGTTTATATGCTTGTTGTTTGTTTGCTTGTTATTTTCCTGGAATGCTAATTTCACCTAATACGTGGCTTCTCAGCGCTTCTGTGGATCACTAGTGATATCTGCATTGCTTACTGTACTTATTTCCTTGTTTCACTTGAAAGAAAGTTACTGTTTCTCGTTTTTGCATTTAAGTTACCTGTAACACATTGCACTTAAGTTACCTGGCACTCACTAAAGCAATTATATAAGTCAGCACTAAAAATTAAAAGCACTACACCCTCACTCCCCACTGGCCCTTGTTTTCAATTATTAAGGAATTCCCAATATTATTCTAGCATGTCCAAAGGTCAGTTGTCAATCTCCTCTCCGGTCCAGCTGGTGAATCTGGGAATCTTGAGGCAATGTTACAACTGCCTCATGTACACAGACAACCCTCTCCTCCTCCCAACAAATTCCAACACATGTGAGAGATGCAACCATATAGCCAAACTGGAGGCTAAGCTCTCTCAACTCAGTACTGGCATACCCAGTCAGGAGGAGAAGGAAACCACACTCACTACAATTCCAGTCTCACATAGACCTACCACGACAGCAAACCAAACACATAATCACACAAAACATACTCAGAGGCTCTAAATAAAGATCTGCCTAAGCAGCAGAGACCTCCAAAGCAGACACCCAAGCAACCGCTACCCCAAAACAAAACACGTGCAACACATATCTCACAAAGCCAGTGTGACGAACAGTCACAGCCCTTAAGACTAAACAACACACCTGATACACTTGTAATAGGTGACTCTATCATCAGGCACACTGATGTCCCGCTCACCAGGCTGAACAAGGAGAGGGTCACGGTGAGCAGACTGTCGGGCGCTAGGATCCACCACATAACACAAGCACTCAGGTCACTCCAAGGCAAGTACAAATATGACTCAGTCATTGTCCATGCTGGTGTGAATGACCTGAGGCATTACCTCCCTGGACTACATGAAAAGAGACATAAAGGAGCTCTCTGAGCATGTAGCCCAGGCCGGTATGACCCTGACCTTGAGTAGCATCTTACCCTCACCAAGAATGATGCCACAATATGAAGACAAGATGATCAATTTCAACAATTGGCTTAAGTACTGGTGTCATTCAAAGGGGATCCAATGCCTGTCAGCTTGGGATGATATGCTTGACAAGCCACGATGCTTCGCTAGGGACGGCTTGCACCTGTCACCCCTGGGCTTTCGGATATTGGCAAAGGCTCTTGCTACCCCCATAGTGCCTTTTTTAGGCAAGGCTCAAAAGACAAACCCACCTCCATAGGTATCACAAGGGATAAGAAACTAAGAGTAATGCTACTCAATGCCAGAAGTCTAAACCTCAAGATGCACGCACTCAAAACTCTCCTTAGCATGGAGAACATCGATATCTGTGCAGTAACAGAAACCTGGTTCAGGGCTCCCAAGAGCACCCCAGCACTACCAGGTTATACCTCATATCATGCTTTTCGGCCCCAAAACTTGGACTGAACCACAAAAGGAGGGGGAGTATTGATATTCCTCAAAGATACCCACACCTCCAGGTTGGTGGCAAAGCACGAAGCATCAGAGACTATCCATGTGCAACTAACAGTGGGTAAACTGCCTTCCAGTTTATAGCCTGCTACAGACCACCCTCCCAAACCCAGGAACCCCACTCGGCCTTCCTGAGAACACTGGAAAATATGAAGGTCTCTCCAAACACCATTATATTGGGCGACTTCAACTACCCAAACATCGACTGGGAGCATTACTCTAGCTCCAACACCCTAGCCCAAAGGTTCCTAGAATTTATAAACTCAAATGCTATGGAACAACTTGTTACCACTCCCACAAGAGGGAAAACATACTGGACCTGATCATCACCAACATGGGGACTCTATGCTCCAGACCAGAAGTGTATCCCTCACTGGTAAGATCAGACCATAAACTAATCTCACTGGATATTCACATCCCGACCCCACCCCCTGCCCAGAAAACCACAGTGAAAAACTTCTCTAAAGCAAATTTCACACTCCTCAAAACCGAGGTGGAATCCTTCAAAGCACCCGGGCCTGTGGAAAATACAGCCCAGACCGCAGAATCCTTTATAAACGCATTCTATGAACACCTTCAGGAATGCATGGATCATGCGATCCCAAATAAAACCAAGACCCAATCCTCCAAAGGCAGACGTCCTGTCTGGTGGACCCCAGCCATAAACAAACTATACAATAGAAGGAGGAAGCTACTAAATGATAGAGCAAAATCCCAAAAAGGGAAGGCATCACTGATCAGTATTAGCAAAAAACTACGGGCACTCATAAAATTGTCTAAGGCCAGCTTTGTGAGAAAAATTGCACAGGACACTAAGGATAATCACAAGGCTTTCTTTAGTTATGTTAGGAACCTGGGTGGTAGTTCCCAGATATGCTCAGAATTAGTCCAAAATGACAAAAAATACACTGAACCCACAGACATTGCCAACATCCTAGCTGACAGGTTCAGCACAAACTTCTCCCCCCCTCCCCACCAAAAGGGCAAATATCTATCCCAGCAGAGTGCTGCCCCCCTGACATCTCAGATGCTCAGGTAAGAGCCGCCCTCTCCAAAGAAAAAACACAGCATCAATGGGACCAGATGGTGTCCCAGGCTGCGTCCTACATGAACTCCAAGAAGAGCTAAACCCAAACATAAAACTACTGTTCAATCTCAGCCTTACTACAGGATATGTGCCCAAAGAGTGGCGTACAGCAACAGTGGTCCCTCTCCATAAAGGTGGTGCCTCAACGGATCCTGGAAACTATCGCCCTATAAGCCTGACTAGCTTGGTCTGCAAGGCTATGGAAAGGATCATCATGGACCTCATAAATAAAGATATCGGGGACCTACAGACACTGGATCCTACCCAGTTCGGCTTTGTTAAGGGCAGATCCTGCCTCTTAAACCTGGTTGATTTCTTTGAAACAGTCTCCAAGGCCATTGATGAGGGAAAGGTGGTCCACACAGCCTACCTGGACCTCGCAAAAGCCTTCGTTACAATACCCCACTTGGGCATTATAGATAAGCTCACCAGCTTAAATATAAACCCCTATGTCACTAGATGGATTGCAAACTGGCTCAAGGACAGAACCCACATGGTTAGAATTGCTGGAGCCATGTCAGACTCCAAACCAGTTACAAGTGGTGTCCCACAAGGCTCAGTCCTGGGACCTCTCTTGTTCGGTATATATTTCTTGGAGGTACAGGCCAACACGGAAGGACTGTGGCTGACCAAGTTCGCAGATGACTGCAAACTGGGCGCCATAATCAACTCTCCAGCCGACACAAGCATCCTCCAAAAGGGCCTCATAGAAACAGACAACTGGTGCCAGAGCCATGGCCTCAAGCTAAATGCCAAAAGTGTATAGTCATCCCTTTGGCAAAAACAAAGTGCCCACAAATTACCACATAGGTGGTAATCCATTAAGTACAGAAGAAGTAATTAGGGACCTGGGGACCCAAGTTGATAGCAATCTCTCATTTGACAACCACGTGGCCAAAGTGGTTAGAAAAACATTTTATATAGCCCACCTAATCATGAAGGGATTCACATCTAGATTGGGGAGGTCATCGTGCCTCTTTACTCATCCCTCATCAGGCCCATAATTGAGTACAATGCCCCTTTTGGGATGTACCTTACCAGACACCTGCAGCAACTGGAAAGACCCCAAAAGTACCTCACCAAGAGGATCAAAGAGCTCAAACAGATGCCATATGCTGCCTGGTTAAAGAAACTCCAGCTCTACTCAGTGGCATACCGCCTGTTCAGAGGCGATCTGTGCCTGACGTATAAATCCATGTCCAACCTGGAATTAATGGACATGCTGCACCTCAGAAAATCCAAATAAATAGGATATAATAATAAAAATAATAAATAGGACATGCTGGAGGGACAGATTCATAACCCAGAGACTCCCTTCACTCTGGAATAAAATCCCAGTCCAGGTTAGGCAGAGTCCCTCATTGACTCTCTTCAAGAGGAATCTTGATGAGTGGATGGGAGATCATAGGTTTACCCTGGGTATCACTTCTGTGTCACTGTTAGACAGAGGCACAGTATACTAACCTCGAAAAAGGGCATAGCAAAATAAATTTAAAATGGGTGGCGAAAGCCAAACACATTCTGGCTAGGCTTATAAATGCCCTAGGGCAGATAGCCTAGTATGAACCTATGAACCTATGAACCTATGAACAAAACTTGGGATGTATCTGATAATTATGACAGAAAGAGTAGAAAAATGTCAAGCGGAATTACTGAACACTCAGTTGAAACAATGAAAGCTACATATTCAGGTTACAAGCAGCACTAGTCTAATCACTTATTCATGTCCAAAATCAAAACCAGAACAATGTTCCCATCTCACACCCCAAAACAGATCACCAGCCAAACGGGCCACCAAAATAAAGAAAATATAATGGAGAGGTTCCCTTGCAAGAAATGGACTCTTGTAACACTGTCCATCAGACTGCCAACAGGCAGACTGATCCTTCTTAAGTTTTTAAAACAAAACCTACATCACAACTTATTATACAGCATACTTCCACAAACTCCACCAGCACTAAGGAAATGTGCACATTCAACAGATTTAAACCAATGTCACTAAGATGAACACTATCAACCCTAAACCAGATCACATCTCTGTCAGCAAAGTCCCTCTGATCTAAAAATGCTAAAATCCAAGGACAGAGTCACCATGGCCACCCTTTTTTTTTTGCTGTTTCTATGGCTTTAAGTCTCCCCACCATTATCCAAACTAATCTCAGAATTAGCCCCAACCAAATTATTATAGTACAGGGGAACCTTATGCTTCACCAGAACCAAATCAATGAACATGCATGATAACAACCTCCTTTTAAATATTTTGTCTATGTTATCCCCACCTGAGTGAATAAAAATACTTTTTGAAATCTCTAACACTGTCTGTATCTCATCTAACTTAGGTAAAAGTTGTTTGCATAACATTCCTCTGAAACCATGCCATAGTACTTCCCACTTCAAGTTATTAAACCACAGAGAGATTCAGCCAGCACTTACATTGCACACTTGGCTGCCGAGTGCACAAAAATAGTACTCAAAAATGAAAATCCAGCTGTGTCATGAAAACAAACAAAAAATGTAACTAAGGAAAACAAACAACTGCTCACTAACGCTATCTAGCATATGACAGAAATATATCGAAAGACCATCTTCCCACCATCTTTATTACTTCAATAGATTCACCTTAAAAAGCCAAATTAGAAAGAATGAGCTGAAAACCTCACAGTCATACTCCTTTGACTTACCAAGGCTGTTTTCAACATATTATCAAACTGTTCCAAAAACGGACATCCAGAAGGCTGAAGCTGAGTAAAAACAGTTTTAATAACAGTAATAAATGTACAGAAAACAAACTGGTGAGTGCTTTCGCAGCATACCTGCTTCTTCAGACCATAAAAAATAATACAACACTTAAAATCTTATATACAGATAACCAGCCACACAATTAAGAGATGTCAAGTCACATAGTGCAATTAATGATGCAATCCTGTCCTCTTCAGAGCAGGTTTTAAAGACACCGCATTATTCAAACCTGGGTATACAGTAGCCCTCAGGTCAAGAAACCATCTTAACTCAATATATTCTGTTTCATTAGCTATATTCCATCTTCTTATATTAGTACCAACTTTATGGAGAACCAAAAACTTAAATCGATTGGTTTCATCAGTTTCCATCACGTTTGGCTAATGTGTTACTTTCTTTCCTATTGTGTATATCATTATTATGGTCAAGTACTCTTTCTTTCAATGTTTGATTGGTTTTCACAATATAGAGCCCTTAACATACAATGCACTGCGCCCAATAAACTATGTTCTTATCTGTGCATTCAGCATAAAAATGAAACTCAATCTTTCATTTAGTTCTAGGATGTGTAACAGAAGTAACCATTCACACATGCCTACAGGCACTACACGATCTACATGCATACGTACCTCTCCTTTCAGAACATACCCTGTCTATATAGTTCTGTCTATAACATAAATGTTGCTTCAGGGTTTTATTGTTTTTAAAAGAGAATTGTGGATGGGGTCTAACCACATTACCTACACTTGGGTCTGTCATAAGTATTGGTCAGTTCTTTTTCACCACATCACAAATGACGTTAATATTACTTGAATAAGTAAAAGTTACCCTTTTTACATTGCCTTCAGGTAAATGTTTCTCCTTAGCTCGTTGGTCCAGGGGGTTAGAGAAATAAGGTCTCATTGCATTCCCGGTGGCAGATCTAACCTCCATTAATAGCCCTTTCAATGACCCCTATTTTGTAACCACACTTAAACAATTCTATACATAAGGTATCCAGAGCTTCTTCCAGCTTAGTTTCATTTGTGTGCAGTCTCATTATTCTGTGCACTTGGTTTTTAACCACATTCCTTGGAATGTGCCTGGAGTGCATGCTAGTGTTACGTAGGATGTTGTTCTTCCTACAGGGTTTCCTGTTCATACTAGTACCAATGCTGCCTAGCTCATCCTTCTTAACTACAGTGTCAAGAAAGTCTATATCCTCAGCAGAGTAATGTGCAGTAAATGAAAGAAAGGTAGTTGTATTTTGTAAATAATCTGCAAACTCCAATAGTAGATTGGTTGGTCCTTGCCAAACAAAAAAGACATCGTCCACGAACTGTTTATAAAATTTCACATGTGAACTAAACCTAACATCTGTAAAAACTGACTGCTTTTCCCAATATGCCAAGACAATATTGGTATAAGAGCTGACACATGCTGTGCCCATTGCAACCCCCAGTTTTTGCAGAAAATATTTTGATTCAAAGATGAAAACATTATTCTCTAGTATTAGATCCAGTAGTGCACACAATAGATCTACCTTAGAGTTAGAAAAAACCCTGTCAGACGTCAAAAAAGCCTTACAGTATCTATTCCTACATCATTTGGAATGACCATAAAAATTTAATAAATATCTAATGTTACAAACAAAATATCATTCAAATCATCCAAATGTATTGACCATTGATATAGGTCTTGCAGGAATTGCTTGGTATCCTTCATCACAGTTGCAATAGTGTCAAGAAGCAATCTAAGTTGCTTTTTGACATATATAGAGATGGGCTCAGTCAGTCACCCTCTCCCTGAAACTATAGGTCAGAGAAGGAGGTTAACAGCATCTTTTTGCATTTTCAGTAATCCATAAATAATGGGTGTTCTGGGATGGTCTACTGTGAAGTAGGTATATAAATTGTAATCAATCTGATTCGTCATCAGCAAATCATATAAACAAAAGTTAACTCTGTTAATGATTCCAGTAACTTGAAATTTTTGCAACTTCACATAAACCTCTTCATCATTTAACATACTAGACATCTTTTCAATGTAACTACTTTTGTCTAGAACCACTACTCTTATCAGTTGGTCTAAACATTAAATGTTGTGCCTTAGTTAAATCACGCAAAGCTTCTATTTCTTTGGAGGCCAAATTAAGGCTGGTTTAAATCTAAGGCTGGTTTAAATTCAGGAGTAAAAACAACTGATTTCTTGAATAAGTCATGCGATTGAGTTTTGTCTGGAAATATCACATCTAACATTACATTTCTAGCAAACAGCGTCAAGTCCAAAAAGACATCCGTTAAGTCTGTTTTAACTGCTGGAATAATGAAAAGTCCTTTATTCAGTATAGCAACCTGTTCTTTAGTGAGTTTGAATGATGATAAATTAAAAACTAAATCACCTGCTGCCATCCTCTTCTGTTTGGTTTCCTCCATTTCACTGAACTATCTGACCCTGTCCTGGGCCTGTGTTGCCAACTCTGCAAACACCCCTTCCATTTTTCCTGCTGTATAGGCAAAGTTTTCTCTAACAAAACAGAGTTCAGTGACGGAGATGTGGTAAGGGCAGAAGCACTGTTCAAAGCTTCATTAGCTTTAACAACAGGTCAAGTTTTTGGTTTAACAACCAGAGCCTGTTGATTCCCAGTAATAAAACTACTCAACATACTGGTTGAAGGCAACACAATACATTCTCCAGTACTCAACTGACTTATTACATGTTGTTCAGGGAGACTAACATCAGAAACAAGCTCTGTGGCTGCTAGAGCATTCCTGAGGCTGATGCATCTAAATTTCCACTTCCTGGGGTCAGAGTATCTTTCCTGTGATGTTTTTCCTTCTGGCAACTCCCTCCCTGACTAGGCATTCTTCCTGTGGGTTGGTTTGGACTGGATCTAATACTAGAGAATAATGTTTTAATCTTTGAATCAGAATATTTTTTGCAAAAACTGGGGGTTGCAATGGGCACGGCATGTGCCTACTCTTATGCCAATATTGTTTTGGCATATTGGGAAAAGCAGCCAGTTTTTACAGATTTTAGGTTTAGTTCACATGTGAAATTTTATAAACAGTTTGTGGACAATGTCTTTTTTGCTTGGCAAGGACTAACCACTCTACTATTGGAGTTTGTAGATTATCTACAAAACACAACTACCTTTTTTTCATTTGCTACATATTACTCTGCTGAGGACATAGACTGTCTTGACACCGAAGTTAAGAAGGATAAGCAAGGCAGCACTGGCACTAGTATGTATAGGAAACCCTGTAGGAAGAACAACATCCTACACATCACTAGCATGCACCCCAGGCACATTCTAAGGAATGTGGTTAAAAAACAAGTGCTCAGAGTAATGAGACTGCACACAAATTAAACTAAGCTAGAAGAAGCTCTGGATACTTTACGTATAGAGTTGTTAGAGCGTGGTTACAAAATAGGGGTCATTGAAAGGGCTATTAATGAGGTTAGATCTGCCACTAAGAATGAGATTAAATCTTTCTTTCTTTGTCCCCATGAACCAACGAGTGAAGGAAAAATGTTTACCTAAAGGCAATGTAAATAGGGTAACTTTAACGTATTCAAGTAATATTAGCATCATTTGTGATGTGGTGAAAAAGAACTGGCCAATACTTATGACAGCCCCAAGTGTAGGTAATGTGGTTGGACCCAATCCACAATTCTCTTTTAAAAACAATAAAACCCTGAAGCAATGCCTATCCTATAGACAGAACTATATAGACAGGGTACGTTCTGAAAAGAGAGGTACATATGCATGCAGATCATGTAGTGCCTGTAGGCATGTATGGAAGGTTACTTCTGTTACAATTCCTAGAACTATGAGAAAGATTGAGTTTAGTTTTTATGCTGACTGCACAGATAAGAACATAGTTTATTGGGCACAGTGCATTGTATGTGAAGGGTTCTATATTGGGAAAACCAATCAAACGTTGAAAGAAAGAGTAGTTGAGCATAATAATGATGTACACAATAGGAAAAAAAGTAATGCATTAGCCAAACATGATGGAAACTGATGAAACCCATCGATTTAAATTTTTGGTTCTGCATAAAGTTGGTACTAATATAAGATGTGATATAGCTAATGAAACAGAATACATTGAGTGAAGATGGATTCTTGACCTGAGGGCTACTGTATACCCAGGACTGAATAATGCTTTGTCTTTAAAACCTGCTCTGAAGAGGAGAGGATTGCATCATTAATTGCACCATGTGACTTGACATCTCTTAATTGTGTGGCTGGTTATCTGTATATAAGGATTTTAAGTGTTTAATTATTTTTATGGCCTGAAGAAGTGGGTAAGCCATGAAAGCACTCACCAGTTTGTTTTGTGTACATTTATTACTGTTATTAAAACGAAATAAAATAGAAATAAACTGCTCTAACCAAAGAGTCCTTTGTTAGAAAAATGATGATGCAACATACAATAAAACTTCGGACTCACCACGAACAAAACAATTAGTCAAATCCAAAATACCAAAAACCTTTTATTACAGAGACGGTAAGCACTTTCGCGTATATAAAATACGCTTCCTCAGACCATAGCATAAAATGATATTACCCAAGTTTATATAGTTGAACCAACCATCATTAAACAATTGAATGAATAATTAACTAATTAATTAAACAATTATTGTTTAATTAATTAGTTAATTATTCATTCAATTGTTTAATGATGGTTGGTTCAACTATATAAACTTAGGTAATATCATTTTATGCTATGGTCTGAGGAAGCGTATTTTATATACACGAAAGCGCTTACCGTCTCTGTAATAAAAGGTTTTTGGTATTTTGGATTTGACTAGCTGTTATTAAAACTGTTTTTACCCAACTTCAGCCTTTTGGACATCCACTTTTGGAATATTATTGTGCTTGGACTTAGTCTGGGTTCCTATTGAGCTTTCCTTATAGCCTATATTATCGAACTGCCTGGTTGAGGAAGCTTTAAAAAGATATTCCTATTAGGTGATAAAACAGATGATAAAACAGGTGATAAAACAGTGTAAAATCAGAGGATGAAATGAAGAACAGGCTGGCTGAATATGAGACTGCTCAGGAAGAGATGTTTCAAAAATAGTAGAATTAGAAGGCAGACCACATAGGGAAAACGTGAGATTTTCTGTTGTACCAGGGGGAAGTTGGAGGTAACAAACTATATTAATTTTAATAAAGTACAAATAAACAACTGGACTGGTATTCCACAGCAGGAGTTGTTAATTGAAAGGGTGCATTATGCGTATGCTCCAAACCTGGACATGAGAAAGCATCCTAGACCTTTAATAATGAAGATGCAATCCTTCCAGCAGGACTCATTCTGACAAAACTGGTAGAAGGACAAAGTACTAAAAGTGGAAAACATGAGTGCTTGTGAGAAATGATTACTTACTATACACCAGGCAGAAGAGGAGTCATTTTGTTCCACTAATCAGGGAATGTCAAAAAGCAGGCATGAGATTCAAGCTGCTGTACCCAGCTATTTTTCAGAATATTCTTTGCAGGAGGGACAACATCATTTTTTGATGCAGAGCATGCTGAGGAGGAAATATAAAAGTCTGTGCAACAAGAGGTATATGAAACAGAAGAAGATTCTGCATCTTGTTCTTCTGGTAATAAAGATCACAAAGAAACTGTGCCACTGAAATCTCTTCCAATGTCTCAACCCAAAATTCTTGAGGGACAGAAAAAATCACAAGAGTTGAGTAGAAGTACCGGAACTATGTTGGAAATGAAGCAGACACTGGACATAGGAGATGAAGATCAGCAGGAATAAAACTAGCAACTTAGAAACTGACAATCAAATGTAGAATTGCAAAGCATTAATTATATTTGTGCAACATGACAGAACAAGAAAACCTGGACATATTGGACTTTGTAACTTTGTTAAACTTGTAGAGGACTCTAAAGCATATGCCCTACTTCATGCCATTAATGTTTGGAACAGCATTTAGGATGGCAGAAGAGGAAGGGAAGACTTAACTGTAAGTAAAACAAAATTTTGCTTTTAATGGTAGTGTTTTTTTGCAATACATTATATAATCTGCATGCTATGAAGTAAAACTTTTCTGTTATTTTCATGTGTAATGGCAATACTAAAGTAAACAGGTATCCTTGTTTTTTTTTTTTTCTTTCTTCTTTCTTTCTCCTTGTTCATTTTTAAGAAATGTAGGCACTTCAATATATATATATATATATATATATATATATATATATATATATATATATATCTATAGAAAACAAAACAAAAAAACAAAGAAAGGTCTATAGAGCAAGACACACACAAAATGATGTGCTTTTTTCACTCTTGCATAGGAGAATGGCTGGATTAAGGTCTTTGGCTTGATCTAGTAGCAAGTTTATAGAGAAAGCAAATAAATAAAAAAAGAACATTATCTAGCAAATAAATGAGTGCTTGTAGAAGCAACTCTGTATTTGGTTCTCACATCTCCATAGAGACAGTATGAGTAAGAGCAATAACAATAGAATACTTATTTCTTTCAATGGCTTGGAGCATTCAAGTGTTTTCCCAATCTGGGTGAGTAATAAAGATTAGACAAAACCAAACACTTTGTTACACCTAAAAAGTGGGAATAATAACTTTTTAATATAATGACACTTTCTATATTATCTTTGAATGTAAATGGTCTCATAGATATATACAAAAAAGAAAAAGTAGTGAACTATATTAAAAATGTAGAGTGCAAATAGCTATGCTATAGGAGACACATTTGGAAAGAACTGAACATGTACTTTTGCTAAATAAAGGTTTTCAGGACAGTTATTTAGTGGAATACCTGGGGAAAAGGAAATGAGGAGTACTTATATTAATTGCAAGAAGAGCTCCAATAGTGATGGAAGAGGATGAGAAAGATAATAATGGTAGATTTGTGGTACTAAAGGGCTATGGCAAGGGAGGAAGATTACACTGATATGTATTTATATTACACCTAAAACTGGCATAATGGAGCTTAAGAAAATTCTGGGAGAAATAATTAGCTTTCAGCAAGGAATATTACTTATAGGTGGGGACTGGAATTTGATTTGCAGCAGTAAAGCTGTATCTGCAGGTCTCAAAAGGAAAAATATAACAAAAGAGGGTAGATTTATGAAGAGATTTATGAACATATTTGGCATGGAAGATGTGAATTCAGTAGTGGAAGTTTAGAGTGAATTTACATAATATTCTCCAAACTGATCTTGACTAGCAGAACATATATTTCACAGGAACCTATGCATTTAACTGAAAGTTTTGATATGCATCCAATAACTATTTTAGATTATGTGCCAATAATAACTAAAATAAAAATGCAAGGTAATGAAATAAAAATGAGACACTGGCACTTTACCTGCCATCTTATGAAAAGAGAGGAATTTAAGAAATGGGTAGTGGAAATTATTTAGGAGTTACTATAGAAGATAGAAAATTTTTCTGAAAATATAGGTAGTGAGTTGGATAAAATTAAAGTGGAGTTTAAAAATAGGGTGAAAATGAAAAAGAGATATGGTTAAAAAGTGAAAGAATTATTTAGAAGGACTGAGAAAGTATTGCAGAATAGGGGGAATCTCACAGAACAAGAAGAAGAAGAACAATTACAGAATGCTAAACAGAAAATAAGGGATTACATCGATAATATGCATGAGTTTGCAAACATTGGTGTTAAGCAACTGTTTGTGATAATAACTCCAGAGCACAAAAACATTTAGCACAACATTTCAGGCAACAAAAAGTAGAAAGTGCTGTTGCCAAGCTTAGGGAGCCTATATAACATGGAAGATAACAAGACATCCTGTAGAGGTACTAGAAATATTTCAAAAATTTTATAGAAGGCTGTATAAAACAGAGAAATATGAAAATCAAGAAAAGGTACAAATGGAAATGTTTATGAAAGACTTAAATATGCCATGGTTAGTGGTAGATGAGGCTCAATTTCTAATAGTTTGGATAGGAGGAGATGAGATAAAAATGGTGATGTATAACCAATCCACACAAAAGTCCTCAGGAATAGATGGCATTCCTGTGGAAGTTTTGAAGCTAGGAGGGAAAACTGATGAGATCTGTAAGGTTTTGTTTAACAGTATTTTAAAATGAGGAGAAACACCGACATCCTGGAAGAAAGCAATGGTGGCTATAATGCCTAAAGAGGGTAAAAACCCATCAGATCCAGCTTTGTACAGGCCCATTTCAATCCTAAACCATGATTATAAAGTGTTTATGTGTATAATGACTAAAAGAATGGCAAAAGTGATGCCAACATTGATAGATATGCATCAGTGTGATTTTGTGAAGAAAGGCAAACATTTGACAACATTAACAGAACAATGATGACACAGAGAGAAGCAGAATGTAAGAAAATACCATTGTTGTTGGTAGGTCTTGATGCAGAGAAAGCACTTGACAGATTAAGCTTGGACCTTATGAAGCATCTGCATTCCCCGATAAAAATATAAGGTTGATTAGGAGGATATATGAAGGACTGGAGGTGAAAGTAAAAGGGGAATCCTCTTTTCCCTTTGTTATTTGTATTATATTTAGAGCCATTGACAAAGAAAATAAGGGATTCAGAAATTCAAGGATATAATTGGTATGGTAGTCAAGAAAATCTGATGCTATTTGCAGATGATATTATTTTATACCTGATAAAACCAGAAAAGGACATATCAGTGTTGTAGAACATTTTTAGACATGTTCAGATCTTTTCAAGATACAAAATTAATGAAGCTAAAACAAAGGCAATAACTGTATATTATGTACCCACACATGGAATGGTTCAGCAATATCTATATTTATGGGGACATGATAAAATGAAGTACTTAGGAGATGGATTAAAAATGATTCTGGTGTGACAGCTAAGGATATGAGGGAATAGAATAAACAAAAAAATAATATAAAATCTGAGAAGCTGGAAGGTCTGTTTATGGATATGGATAGCAAGATACAAGCAGTTAAAATGTCTTTAGTCCCTTTAGTTTTATGCAAAGGTCACGCATATTTTTATCAACCAGAGGAGAAGTTGTGGAAAGTACAGGTACAAGCAAGCAAACTCTGAGGGTAATGCTACTCAATGCTAGAAGTCTAAACCTCAAAATACACTCACTCGAGGCACTCCTTAAAATTGAGAACATCGACATCTGTGTTAGAGACCTAGTTCAAGGCTCCGGAGAGCACCTCTGCATTACCAGGCTATAATTCATACCACACCTTTCAGCCACCTAACCTGGATTGAAACACTAAAGGTGGAGGCGTGTCCATATTCATTAAGGATATCCACACCCCCAGGATAGTTGGTCAACATAATGCATCCAAAATTATCCAAGTACAACTAACACTGGGCAAGACTGCAATCCAGGTTGTAGCTTGTTACAGATCCCCACCATGCCCCAGGATTCCCACTTTTCATTTCTTAAGATAACGGAAAATATAAAGGTACAACCCAATAACTTAATTATGGGGAATTTCAACTACCCCACCATCAAATGGGAAAGCTACTCATGTTATCAACTCATTTTCTCAACATTTTCTGGAATTCATAAATTCCAATGCCTTGGATCAGCTTGTTCTCACCCTCACCAGGGGCAGCAATATCCTGGATCTGGTCATTATCAATATGGGTAACTGCTGTTCCATGCCAGAAGTCAACTTCTCACTGGTCAGATCCAACCACAAGCTAATCGCCCTAGACATCCATATCCCACCTCCATCACCCATTAAGGAAACCACCATCAAAAACTACTCCAAAGCCAACTTC
Source organism: Protopterus annectens (assembly GCF_019279795.1). Classification (NCBI taxonomy): domain Eukaryota; kingdom Metazoa; phylum Chordata; order Ceratodontiformes; family Protopteridae; genus Protopterus; species Protopterus annectens. The sequence continues at coordinate 1,293,756,763 of NC_056739.1, forward strand.
ATGCTTCTTAAGACAGAAGTGGCAAACTTCACAACACACATGCAGATGGAAAATAGAGGTACGACTGCTGAATCTTACACAAATGCACTGTATAAGCACATATACGAGTGCATGGATTGTGCCATCCCCAACAGAACCAAGATGCTATCCTCCAAAAAAGGAAACCAATTTGGTGGTCCTCTGCCATAAACAAACTCTACAACAGAAGGAAGAAGCTGTTGCAAAAAAGAGTAAAATCCCAAAATTGGAGGAACTCCCTGGTCAGCCTCAGCAAGAAGCTGAGATCTCTCATAAAATCCTCCAAAGCCAGCTATGAAAATAAAATCGCCACTAACTCCAAAGACAACCACATAGCATTCTACAGCTATGTCAAGAATCTCAATGGCAACACTCAGATCTGCTCTGAGCTGCAGCACAATGGCACTAAATATACAGAACCAACCGATATTGACAACATCCTGGCAGATAGGTTCAGTGCTAACTTTACCCCCCCCCCAAAGTGTCCATCTTAATACGGGAAGAATGCAAAGCCTCTGTAATCATGGATGAACAAGTAAAGACCGCACTCTCCAAAGCCAAGAACACAGCATCCATGGGACCAGACAACATCTCAGGCTGCATACTGCATGAACTACAGAACGAACAGGCACCCCACCTAAGTACCATGTTCAGTCATAGCCACACCTCAGGTTATGTGTCTACTGAATGGCGCACAGCAATGGTTATCCCACTCCACAAAGGGGGTGCCACCACAGACCCTGGAAACTACCCCCTCGTTAGCCTGATGAGCCTGGTCTGCAAGGCCATGGAACGTATCATCTTGGAACTTATAAACAAAGACATAGATAACTTCCAAACCCTGGACCCCACTCAGTTTGGGTTTGTAAAAGGTAGATTATATCTACTAAATGAGAGCAAGGTAGTGCACACAGCCTATCTTGACCTCGCCAAGGCTTTCGATACCATCCCCACTCTGGAATTATAGATAAACTTACTAAACTGGGCATAAATCCCTATGTCACAAGATGGGTGGCCAACTGACTCACTGAGAGAACCCACACAGTAAAAGTAGCCGACTCCAAGTCTAACTGCAGACCAGTGATGAGTGGAGTACCACAGGGTTCGGTCCTGGGTCCTCTTCTGTTTGGCATCTACTTCTCTGAAGTGCAGACCAACACAGAAGGTCTTTGGCTAACAAAGTTCACAGATGACTGCAAACTGGGAGTCATAATAGAATCACCAAATGATGTAGGCATTCTACAAAAAGGCCTCACAAAGACAGATGCTTGGTGTCAAAGTCATGGCCTCAAGCTCAATGCCAAGAAGTGCATTATCATCCCCTTTGGTAAAAACTTGGTACCCATGAAATACCACATAGGTGGTAGCTCACTAAACACTAAAAGTGTGATAAGAGACCTTGGGACACAGGTGGACAGTAGTCTCTACTTTGATGACCACATCTCCACAGTAGTCAGGAAATCCTTCTACGTGGCACACCTCATCACAAAAGGGTTCTCCTCTAGAAAAAAGGAGGTCATCGTTCCTCTCTACTCATCCGTCATCAGACCCATTATAGAGTACAATGCCCTGTTTGGCATGTATCTCACAAGACACCTACAACAACTGGAAAGGCCACAGAAATACCTCACTAAGAGGATTACCAGCCTCAAACAGATGCCGTATGTAGACTGTCTCAAAACACTCCAGCTCTACTCCGTTGCATATCGCCTAGTCAGAGGTGATCTCTGCCTACCATACAAAGTTATGTCAAACCCAGAGCTGTTGGATATGCTACACTTAATGAAATCCCAATCTCTCCGTACCACACACTCCAGGGACCTAAACCTTGTCACCACAATAAACAGAACATGCTGGAGGGATAGATTCCTGTCCCAGACTTCCCATACTCTGGAACAAAATACCTATTCATGTGAAGAAAAGCTCCTCATTGGCCCTCTTTAAGAAAAATCTTGACGACTGGATGGGAAATAGAAAATTCACCCCGGGGATCACTTCTGCGGCACTGCTCAACACGGGCACAGAAAAATAATTTTCTTGGATGCAAAAGCCAGGGAACCTTTTTGGCTAGGATTATATAGGTCCCAGGGCTGATAGCCTAGTACCTACCTATGAACCCATGAACCTAAGAGCTGAAGGATTTTATCTGGGAGGGAAAGATGGCAAGTGTCAAGTAGGATAAGCTCGTTCTTCTAATAGAACAAGGCAGTCTGGGATTACCCGATTTGAAAGGGTATTTCAGAGCTACACAGTTAAGCCTTGTATACATAGCATAAGCAGAAACCTATAATTCACAGTGGAAACAGATAATGACAAAACGGGGGAAGCTCACAAAACAAGGGGAGACTAGAATTTTGGATGCAGATACTTAAGGAGAATAACAATAACTATACAGAATATTAATATTAATATTAATAAAGTAGCAGAAAGTATTATAAGAACTAAGCCAACAGAGGAATGGAGAAAGGAGACTCTGCTGATAATGATGACTGCAATTAGGGTTACAGAAAATAGTCAAGAGGGGGCTGGAATTTATTGGAGAAAGCTGACAAAGGAACCAAGGTATTGGAAACAAATACTAAAGAGGGAAAGGTAATAGAATGGGAAGATGCCAAGAATTTATTTGGACTGCAGGTTAGAGATTGCCTTCCCTATCAAGGAGTGATATCAGAGTGTAGGCAAAGAGAGAGAAATAGGAAGGTCCTAAATGAAAGACCAGCACTGGTTGAGTTTTTTTAGCAGAATCTACAACAGAAACTACTGTTAAAATGAATAATTAGTAGAACATATAAAATATTGTATGATAGCTATAAGAATCAATCAGAGGCGGATAGAAAGGACTGAGAAGAAAGATTGGAAACAATTCACAAAGAAACAATGGGGATATATGTATATCTCCCAAATATTCAACAAAGTCTAGAAGACTTGGGATCTTTGTTTGGAAGTGTTTACACAGGCATTTTATACCTCAAATAGACTCCAAAGAATTTTTCCTCAGGTAGATAGCAAATGTTGGAGGTGTGACGGGGAAGAAAGAGATAATTGGGAACATATTTTCTAGGAGTGTAATGAACTGGCAGACTTTAAAAATTCCATGCAGACTATTCTGTCAGAAAGTCTGTCTGGAAGGCTATTAAGCTGAGGTGCTAGAGAGGTTTTGGTGTGTTTTAATAAAAGGAAAAATCTACTGGCTTTGTCGTTTGGATTTATTCTCTTTCGATAGTGTGGTTTGGATATTCTGTCAGAGATACTGGGTGAGCAAACTGGTATGACTAAGGGAATGATTGTTTTGAGCTATGATACAGAATCAGAATTGCCTAGACATAGTAAGGCCTTGCAGACTCTGTGTGATGTCTGCCAAAAAATCAACTACTAGGAAATGGGAATCGAATTCTAAAGTAACTGTACTAGAAGTAATGAATATAGAAACAGAGATAAAACAACAAGAAATGGGATCTATAGAAAAGGAGCAAATTACGTAGAAAAAATGGGAATTGTGGGAACAATACATGCAGGCAAGGAATGAAGGTTTAAAATAAGGTAGGATTTGAATGAACTATATAGAGTTTGACTGACAGAGACTGAATAGATTATAAGTGATGTATAATGTTTGCAACTAAAATTATGGCAGTATGGTTTGTTTTCGTTTATATAAGCATATGATTGTCTATGTCTTAAATGATAATTTAATAAAGATGTTTCTTGTTTAATAAAAACTTTGAATGCTGTTAGAATACAAAAAAAAAGAAAAAAGAATAAAAAATGTACTGCTTCCCCTGCCCCCTCTGATCAACCTTAGACTTTGGCAAGGAAAGCAAAACCATGGTATTGGTAATAAACAAATCCTGCCATTGCAAACTATCCAACAATTCACTCAGCCAAAATGAACTGTGGTTCATAAATATAGAGAAAGTCGCCCTCAAAGCATACAAATTATAACTCTGTGACACCGGATACAAGTCTTTTCACAGTAGCCATAATAAATACTTACTTAATGCCTGTGTCCTGCCAGTTCCTAAACCCTTCAGTTATTCTCAGCCTTTGAGCATTCAGTAAAAACTGCAAGAAAAACTTAGCCAAGTTAGAGTTTTCACTATGTGATACCTTAAACCTCCTGTAGTGGAGGGCCATGGGATATATGCCAATGAGTCCTTAAGTACATCAGTAGTTTCAAATGCATGGCTTCTGAATGTCCATTACTTTTTTTTTTTACTTTATGGTTTGTCTGTGTGATTTTTGAGCATTATCAAAATCCAGCAATGCTTTTTAACATTGTTCAGCCTTACAAATCTTGCTGCAGCAGTAAGTGTAGCCAGGTGCACTCCGACTCTTCTCACTACCTCCTCTATCCCCCACCTATAAACCACGCACCAAGCTACTAAGTTGATTGACCAAATCCTATACTGCCTAGTGAACAAACAAACAAAAGTATTAATATGCAAGCTAAAAGTTCTTCTAGTTTTCCCTAGTCTATGGCTGCTTAACCAGCCAACCCGCTACTGTCAAGTTTCCAAATCTCCATGAGCACAGTAAGTGGATACTCCTCTACTGCTGGCACCAGCACAGGAAAGCTGCAAAACTGAAAGCAAAACAGACTATCAGCTAATGCATGCAATCTACCTGGCACATGTTTAACATGAAATATAAAATGCATTTTTAAACCTTGTAAAACAAACTTCCTCAACACTAACTGAACCAATCCAGACATAGCAGACTTCTTGAACAAAATCTGTACAACTGTGAGAATGAAAAAAATACCTTTCTGTTTTTTTTAACTCATGCTGCAAAACTGCTAAACCCATACACATCAACATCACTTCTAAAAATGCAACATCCTTCCTTCATTCTTCAGGCCACGCAACAGGCCAATCCACAGCAAACCACCTCCCCTTAAAGTATCTAGCTCTCCATGTGTGTCTGTGTAAAGCCGTAAATAATTCATTCTACCAAGAAGAAATACCATTATACCCATAGAGAGATCTTGTTTGACAAACTTTGCTACTATTACTCTATGATGCTTATGCCTAGCCTCCCTCAAAATGATAACCACAGACATATTAAAAATTCTCCCTGGACCCACTACCCTGCAGGTGAAATTCAACAGGCCTAACAACTCCATGACTTCACTTAGCTCAACTTAATTTTTCACAAACAAAACTCCGAAAAGTTCCAAAAACTATGAAAACAATAAGTGAGTCCAACAAAGCACAGCCACGAGGTAAAATCCAAGATCCTTTACTTGTAAACGTTTTCGTGTACAAAATTACATACACTTCTTCAGACAAGTTACTTTGGGACCTCTTGTGAGTTTAAATACACTCACATACCCTAATAATTGTTTAATTTTAATTAATTAACTAAACAATCCATCAATCAATCAATAAACATATACATTCATTCAGCCTTACTAAAAGCACAACTATTTCAGCGTTAAATATATCAAATATTTAAACAAACAATGAAATTTGTATATAAATTAAATAGTTGATATAGGTACACAAATGTCACTTAAGGAAATTTCTTTTTTTATATAAAAAATATTCACATAAGGAAAAATGCCTCTAAAAAATTCCTTAATGACAAAATCCTTTAGTAATAAATTCATTAATAATAATATCAAATAATAAATAAATAATAAATAATAAATTCAGCGAGTTAGACGAAAAAACGCAGCTATAATCATGTATATACATACTTAGATATTAAATAATATAAATAAGTAAATAAAATATGCATTAATGCACTACACAGCCTGATGTTTATTTATATTTATATTTAAATTTGAATAAAAATAAGTTGTCAAGTGCATTCTACCAGCCCATTAATCATTCTATATAAATGAACTTATTAATCAAGTTTAGCCTTTCTCGTTCCAATGGCCTAACTACATGAAGAATGACTAATTATTATTTTTAAGTTATTTATTAATTATTAATAATGTTCATATTAATACATTATTCTTATCGTGGTTTAGAGATTTACCTATTAAGAGCCTTTTGCTTTAACAGACATTTAATGGAACACGTCCCATTAATCCCTGGGTACGCATAAGCATTTGTTTTAAGTTGCCATAGCAACTCGCTTTCTTCCAATTTAAGGTGCCATGGACCACCCCTAGGATTAATTTCTATTTTTTGGACGACATTGAACAAAAAACTATGGTTGTTATTTTCCATAATATGTTTTGCTAGGGCATTAGTTATAACTCCCTTAGAGATTGCGTACATATGTTCATAAATGCGTTGTTTCAAATGGCGTTCGGTTTTCCCAAAATAGAACGCAGGGCATAGTGTACAGGTGGCAAGGTACACTACGCCTTGAGTGAAACAATCGCATCTATGATTGATATAATATCTCACTCCTCTAACGGAGAAGGTAGTTCCAGTTTTTATGTACTTACAATAAGCACAATGTCCACATTTGAACATGCCTTTATTAGCCCTATATGTTCTAAGAGGGAATTCAAGTAATGTTTTTAATGAAGGCGCCTTTTTGTATACTACCACTGGTTTCCTTCCTAAATTTGTATTTGAATGCAGACTTTGTGTTAAAAATTCCCAGTTATTATTCAATATACGACGGGTATCTGCTGCTAATTCATTATATTGAGTAAGGAAACTGGTGTTATAATTAGTATTAGCCTGTTCCCCATCTATATGAATGGAATCCTCACCTAGAGTTATTCCATTTATTGTATCTGACACCAAAATTTCATTATTTGTCTTAAGAATAGGACCCAATAGACCATTATATCTCTTCAATTCAACTTCATGAATAATCCGGTTAACCAATCTACTAGGATACCCTCTATTTTTAAACATACCCGCCAAAAGGCAACATTCCTCTCTGAAACTGTTGACTTCTGAACACATTCGAGAGGCACGCACAATCTGGCCTTTAACAACCCCTCTTTTTTGAAACAAGGGGTGGGAGCTAGAGAAATGTAAAAAAGAGTTGCTATAATGAGGTTTCCTATAAATAGATGTAGTAAATTTCTCCTTTTCAATATATTTTTTTATCAAAATATCCAAGAAATTAATTGATACCTCATCGTAATTATAAGTAAATTTCAAAAATGGAACAAAGGAGTTCATCAACTCAATCAATTGTATGGCCTCTTCTTTACTTCCCTTAACAATCATCAGAATATCGTCTTGGTACCTTGTGTACCAAATGACTATATCCCTATATAATTGATGTAAAAATAGATAAGTATGCTCCCAAAAAGCCATGACGGAGTTTGCAAAGGTTCCACCACATGGAGAACCCATTGCTACTCCGGTCACTTGCAAGTACAGTTCTTTTTTAAACATGAAAAAATTGTTGTTTAAAACCAATTCCAATAGCCCAACAATTAAATCTATGTCTTCGCCTGGAAGATGCTTACTAAGTAGGAAATCCCTAACCCAGTTAGTACCTGTCTCCTGCGGAATTGATGTATAAAGGTCCTTGACATCAGCCGTTAGAAAACTAAACTTACTATCAAATGGAATGTGATTAAGCCTGTCAAGGACGAACCAAGAGTCCTTGCAAATTTGAGATTCATTTTTAAGGACTTCTTTAAGTTTATTATCCACCCACTTAGCACATGCATAAGTGATAGATTGACGCCCATCTATTATGGGTCTAAAAGGGGGGGTTTTAATGTCCTTATGGAGCTTCAGGATCCCAAAATTGACAGGGATCATTGGCGCTGGCATTGTGAGATACTGATATAACTCTGTACTAATGCTGCCATCTATAAATAAATCGCTCAAAAAATCTTTAACCTTCTTATAAGACTGATTTAACTTGTTCCTTGAGACATGTCTATAATTATTAGTTGACAACATTTCTTTCATAATAGCCTCATATTTATCTTCGTACATAAGGACAGCTCCACCTCCTTTATCAGGTTTCATTGTTTTTATATTATTAGCTTTAATGGACGCAATAAGATTTTGATTTTCCAAATTAAAATGTCTATGCTGATAAAATTCATTATTTAATGCTCTCAAATGAACTTCACTGATCCTTTCAAACAACATCAAATTATTGTCAAGTGGGGGATTGTACGTGCTTGCCACACGTTCTGTACTTAATAAGTTGTTATTCTCACCTAGAAGCATTCGCAAATTCAATTTGCGAACATATAACTTAAATTCACACAACGTTTTAGCTACATCGGGTTTCTGTGGTAATACAAAGTTAAAACCCTTAGCTAACAATTCCACAAAATTATGAGGAACAACGAAGGTAGTATAATTATATATGCAAAAATCTTTACTGTCACTATAGATAATCTCAGGATAGTCATTTTCTGATATTAGTACTACCTCCTGCGGCGATTGTACGTCTTCTTGTTCTGTGTCTTCCTGGGCCAATTCCCGTTCTTCCGTTTGGTATTTGGTGCCACTCGCTGAAAATCCTGCTGGTTATCATTATGCTCATTAGCGTTTTGATTAACCGACTGATATTTGCGTTGGTTTTGTTGGTTTTGGACCCTCTCACTCCTTTGAATTTGGTTAGACTGAAGTGCCAAGGGAGAAGACGGTTCATTGAGTGACTCGGAACCACTTGCTGGTCCCGGTACTACGTTGTTATCAGTCCGATCCATGTCACTCAGCATCGCGGAGTGTGAATCTAGGGAAACATTATTGCAAGGTGGATCCGGGTACGCTTTACCATCAGCGTACGCTACTTTGTCCCTATTAAGCTTTCGCTTCTTTGTCTCACTAATTTTAGTGAGAAGTGAGTCAATACTGGAATATATTCGGCCATAATCAAATTCATATCTATTAAAGTTACAGTCCCTTTTAATGTTGTTTTCAAGAGTATCCAATTGTTGTTTAAGTACCTGCATTTTTGTTCAGTGTATTCTGTGATCAATAAACCCAAGAAACTAAGCCCTTGTTGGTCAAAGAATTGAATAAGATGTTTGGGGAAATCTGAGTGTTTAATAACACCTGTTGGATATTTCCACTGTCTGAGACCTTTAGGGACAATTTTTAGATTAATACACTCTTTGAAATACAAGATTTCCAACTGCAATTTTTTATATTTTAAAAGGCAAATGTCAAACTGTTTTAAATTAAAAACGATATTACCAGTAATTTCCTGTTGATTATCCTGGATGTTCTCATTGCCATGTAAAACATCTAAAAAATTAGTTGGTGTATTCATAAACTCGTGCAATGCTGGTATCATTAAGTTTGAAAAATGCACTTGTCCGTTATCATTTATTACCGGTGCTGCGTTTATATTAGATGTTGGGCTACCTTGCCGCATTTGTTGCGCTGGTGGAATAGTTCCATTTAACTGAGTATTGGAACTATTTAGGAGCCCAGGGTTGTCCCTGTTTACCGCTGCTGCAAAGTTCGGTATTGGGTGAAAACTCACCCCTGGCTTCGGTCTAACCACTTGCGAACCTTCTGTGGGTCGACCGTTAACTTGCCTAGCCAGGTCGTCAACTCGCTGCGTTAACTGCAAAATAAGAGCTGTTAGATTCCCGATTGGGTCAACATCTCGGGTAGAAGCTCCACTTGAATCAGGATCTGGAGAAAACAAAGACTGCGACTGTTGAGGATCACCGTTTTCAGCCATAAAAACACAAACAAAACTCCGAAAAGTTCCAAAAACTATGAAAACAATAAGTGAGTCCAACAAAGCACAGCCACGAGGTAAAATCCAAGATCCTTTACTTGTAAACGTTTTCGTGTACAAAATTACATACACTTCTTCAGACAAGTTACTTTGGAACCTCTTGTGAGTTTAAATACACTCACATACCCTAATAATTGTTTAATTTTAATTAATTAACTAAACAATCCATCAATCAATCAATAAACATATACATTCATTCAGCCTTACCAAAAGCACAACTATTTCAGCGTTAAATATATCAAATATTTAAACAAACAATGAAATTTGTATATAAATTAAATAGTTGATATAGGTACACAAATGTCACTTAAGGAAATTTCTTTTTTTATATAAAAAATATTCACATAAGGAAAAATGCCTCTAAAAAATTCCTTAATGACAAAATCCTTTAGTAATAAATTCATTAATAATAATATCAAATAATAAATAAATAATAAATAATAAATTCAGCGAGTTAGATGAAAAAACGCAGCTATAATCACGTATATACATACTTAGATATTAAATAATATAAATAAGTAAATAAAATATGCATTAATGCACTACACAGCCTGATGTTTATTTATATTTATATTTAAATTTGAATAAAAATAAGTTGTCAAGTGCATTCTACCAGCCCATTAATCATTCTATATAAATGAACTTATTAATCAAGTTTAGCCTTTCTCGTTCCAATGGCCTAACTACATGAAGAATGACTAATTATTATTTTTAAGTTATTTATTAATTATTAATAATGTTCATATTAATACATTATTCTTATCGTGGTTTAGAGATTTACCTATTAAGAGCCTTTTGCTTTAACAGACATTTAATGGAACACGTCCCATTAATCCCTGGGTACGCATAAGCATTTGTTTTAAGTTGCCATAGCAACTCGCTTTCTTCCAATTTAAGGTGCCATGGCCCACCCATAGGATTAATTTCTATTTTTTGGACGACATTGAACAAAAAACTATGGTTGTTATTTTCCATAATATGTTTTGCTAGGGCATTAGTTATAACTCCCTTAGAGATTGCGTACATATGTTCATAAATGCATTGTTTCAAATGGCGTTCGGTTTTCCCAAAATAGAACGCAGGGCATAGTGTACAGGTGGCAAGGTACACTACGCAACTTAATTTTTACCAATGAAGTGATCAATTTTCACTCACAGCTTCCCGTATTTATCAGCTGCAAAAAAAAAAAAAAAAAAAAAAGTTACGCATCAATATACTAGGAGCCTCCTACTTGTCATATACTAATAGCACCCGTTGCTACTGACATAGTTCAATAAAAAGACTTGTTTCTTGTCCTGTATACTCTGATCCTACCCCATTAACAGAAAGTCATCTGAATGATGGACTGCCCTCTGAAGTAGGGTCCAGTCCTGCCTTATCCAATTCAAAGATGTGCTAAACTGCTCAAAAGTAGCACATGCCTTTGTCATACCCATTGGCATTGCTTTTTCAAAATAATATTTGCCCTATAGCAATCAAGGCTAGTCCTGCTCCAAAACAGGAAGAAGTCAAAATGTAGCTTACCATGGGTCCATCAAACTTCAGATGACCTTGATGACATCATCCAGAGAAGCATAATGAACCCTGGCATCATGCCAATCAATATATTAATTCACAAAGCCCTTTTCTGGGAAAAAAGATGGTGAACCAGACAAAATTTATCAGCTCTCTTCTTGGGGACCTACCCCAGTAGGGAATCTGAAAAATTGCAAAAGGAGGGGAGTCAAATGGTCCTAGGACCTTCCCTGCCTGTATCCCTTTGTCAAGCAACTGTGGCACTAACTCCTGTCTCCCAATAACAGATTTAAAGTTCTGACACACTTTTCTACTGCTTTCTACTCCTGATCTGATGGAAAAGTCTGCAGAAAACCCTTGACTTAATTGGTGAGTTGCAGCCTGTCAGAGTAACTCTGCAGTAGCACCCCCCAAAATACCAAACTTAGTGGTAAAGTGGGTTAGGCAGCCTTTCAGCCATTCCTCTAATGGGAAAACCTCTCCCTTTCACCAAGAAAATTGCCCCTGCCTCTTTCCATTACTTCCCAAAAGGAAGTCTGTCTATTTTGATATGGCTGCATAGGCTATACCCTCCTAATGATCCTTTCCTGCACCAGCATCTCACTCTTCCATCTGGTTTACCACACTGACAGCAAATGTTGAGAATATAAAGAAAAGCCAAACAAATATCCCTACACCAAAAGCCCAGCATTCTCTGCCCTTGTCAGCACTTTTGCCTATTTGGTCTCTGACCTGACCACTTAACCCCATACAACATTGTGCCAAGACAGCTATCAGCATTATCTTCAAATGAAGAGATTTATTTACTGCTTTAAATTCATGAAAAAAAAAATCATACCACTACCAAGCATTGCCAGTCTTCAAACTTTGAACTTAACTTCATTGCCAAAAATACACCAGTAAGGATAGGCCTTTAGAAGGATTCCTCTCTCGAATAACTACCATTATGTACACAAAGCCAAAGTCCAATAATCATTTATCCCATAACCTACCCATAAACCTAAGTGTCCTCCTCAAGTCTAAGGCCATCAAAGCTGCAGTCAAATCCTTTTCTTCAGTGCCCCTGTCTCCGCAATCCATTGAGCTCCATCTGTGTCCATGAAATAAAGCAAATCCATGACTTCATCCCTTTAAATTGTTCTTCTTCACAGTCTGTGGAACATGTGGTGTTACAAAAACACCCCCTTGCATGACATAAAAGCTTTGCAAAAACTCAGATAATTAGGGTTGCCACCTTTCATTGCAGCTAAAACTGGACTTAGGCCGCACTCCTTGCCCCCCTTTTCCTATCAATTTACTATGCTTTTTATAAAAAAAAAAAAAAAATCATAGTAAATCCGCCGATTTAACAAACTCTGATATTTTGTTTCTTTTTTGAAACAGAATATCGGAGTTTGTACAGTGCTTTCCGGATTACTGGACAATCAGTTTTATTTCTGGATAGTCCAGAAAAAAACAGATAGGTGACAATGCTACAGATAATCCCTCCTATCCCAAAACTTCCAGAGATGGTGAAGCAGGTTGGTCCTCCTTCCTTTTCCTTTCTGGCTTCCTCTGAGAGATCCTTCATGTCTTACTGCTGATCCTCTGAATTTAGCATATCCCAGAGCAGCTTAAGCTGCTCTTTTTCACTTAAGTCCTACAACAACCCTATCAGTTTGTCATCACCTACCAATAATTGACTTGGCTCACCTGACCTATCAAGATTTTGCCTGTGGATGTGGTTCCACCACCTGGACAATGCTGGCCCAGGGCTACTTTGTCTGCCTCCTCTTCTGACTCCTGGGCTCTCCCTTGGATCTCTGCATTTGAGGAGACTTGAGCTTCTGTCTCTCCTCTACTGCAGGTTTAGCAAGGGGTTTAACTAGTGGTTGGCTTGGTCCTTCTGCCCCCTTTAAAGAAAGTGTCAGCTTGGAAGGTCGGGCCATAATCTCTGCCTAATACTTCCTTAGTGCTTGAACTCCTGCCATGCTGAAAGACAAACAAAATCAACATTATCAAGTTTAATAGCATACCATTCCTCCCCCTATTTCCCCACCTCCATCTGTATTTGAAGCCCAACCAAGCAACCCTCACCTGTCACCAACATATTGCTAGCTAATCTAACCTCACTTACCCCTCCTCTTTTACTACTGGGTCTAACATTATTTTTTGGTCTTTTTTTTTTTTTTTCGTAATTAAGGCCAAGTTATATTACTCCATCAAAAGAACTAGACCCATAAAATCCACATTTGAATTAATCCATATGCTTCCTAACTGAAGTTGTATCTTTCAACTGACTTGCACCTGCCCCATCAGTTGAGCATTGAAGTATGCCTCTGAACCACTCACCAGAATAATTATAGTCAAAGCCAAAAATGAAAGAGATGGACAAAATCCCTCATTCAGGGACTGATTTAATTATTGCTTTAGGAAACTTAGCAAGCTTTCTAACAGATAGGAAGCCTGAAATCCCAACGATCTGACACCATTCCATGATTGCCATTCTGAGTGACCCAGGACATGAGGTAAAATCTGGACCAACTGCAAAAACTGGGCAGTGGAATTGTATGATTGTAAGGTTATGAGAGTAGCTCTATATAACCCCCAGCAAAAAGAAGCCTGAACAGCACTACCCCAACCTCCCCATGACTCTGCAGGCTTGCACCTCCAGCCAAACCTCCCACGGAAGTGTTGGATGCATGCAGGCCAACTCTTCTTAACATCCGTAATTTTACCATATAGCCCTAAAATGCAGATGAAACCCAAACTTCTGTGAACAATTGTCCAACATCGATCCAGACAAAAATATTGCTTTTATAAACTTAGTTCACTGATGGAATAACTGGCTATATAGTAACATGGCTTCTAAATGAACCTGCAGTCAGAGCACATCTGTTTCAATATTATTCAATGACTGCCAGCCTGTTATTAGTCCAAATAAACTTTTTTTCTTCCTCTGATATTACTTCTGAAGAACTAGCACAATATTCGATCAAACTGGATATTTGCTGAAACCTGGGAAGTGGGAAGCTCTGGTGCCATCCTTATTAACTTAACAAGCATCCAAAGCTTGCCCACTCCCCAGCAACAGCTTTTTTTTCCAGATTACAGCTGTCATCTCCTCTGCTTCATTTCCAATGAACCAATTTGGTATCTACACATTTTTAAACTATGGCATTCGTTGTGATCTCCCTGCATTCATATTATTTTAAACATAATAACAATAGGGAAGCAAAGGCAGGCCTTTCTCCTTGCCCACCAATCTAAGTAAACAGTAGGAAAGAAGTCCCACCCCTTTAACCATCACCTCCTGCTACTTCCTACAGCCTGCCACAATGTCCAAAAAGTATTCTCCCTACCCCAAGGCCATGTGTTCTGCCTCCAACCTCCTTCTCCACCCTACTGCAGCACCAGCCTCACAGTAGTGGTGCATGAGAGAGTACTGCCAAACCATAAAGAGCTTTAGAAAGGGGAATACTCCATAACCCCTGTCCTACAAAGGAACTCTACAAATGCCTCAGCCATTGACCAACTTCCCTACCAACTTGTAGACAGATGGCTTCTAGACACTTATCAGCCCAGCAAGCGAAGAACTGCCAAAAATGCCCTAAAGAAGACAACTTGATGGGACCAGTGAGAGGCAATATATCAAGTGTGAGGTAAGACCTAATCTTTAAACTTAGTTAACTTGCAGTTCACCCTTTTCCTGTGCCTCCATTTGTTTCACTTTTAAGATATTTATAGCTCTCTGAAATTCAGCCTTCACTGCAGGTATGACATCAGATTCAGGTATTTTGTTTTTTCCTAAAAGCATTCAGAGAATTTTAAGGCTACCATTATTAAATATAACTATGAAAAAATAAAAAAAAGTATTTTCTTAAAACAAGGAACACCTGTATTATATTATCACATATGTCATAGGCCATCTTACATTTATATAAATGAAAACAAACCATCCTGACACAATTCTAGCTGCAAATGGTATACATTGCAAGCCACATTGACAAAATTGTAGTTGCAAACATTATACATCCCTTATAATCTTAAAAAATCTTGTGAAATGTAACTTTGTGAATGATATGTTGCTACAATGTGGATTCTATATTGTACTTAAACAATTTCATGTGTAAAATAATCTCACTAGCAGCACTGTATTGGTTTTAATAATCTGTTGTGCAAACAATGTAGGCCTTCTGGTAGTTTTCAGTTATTTTTAACCGTCACAGAATTATCTCATTGCTATTGTAATTGTACCTTTGTATTGAGTGCTATTCTTTCCTTTTGACAGCTTTTCTTTATGCTTCTTTGTTTAATGCCAGCTGCTTTAAAGCAAATTTTACTTTGAAATAGTGAGACAATGCACGTTAGAAGAGGATTTGGAAAAGAAAATCGCCCAGAACTTTGTGGGTGGTACAGACACAGGCACATCTATTCTCCTATGTGAATCTGTGATGTTATGGAAATGAAGTATTTTCTGCCTCCACTGACAATACCAACTCCTACAGAAGAGGTCACATGCTCTGTTGATCTGAGAAGCCCCCAATTAGCCCTGACACCCCCATGAAACTAAAAAAATATTATTTCTCCTAATAACTTTCCTGAATACATAATAAAGTAGAATTTAAATTAGTTACTCTGTGCTTTGAACTTTCTGCTATTCTTGGCATTCAGAATAAAATATCTATGTCTGCATTGTCTTAGCGGGTACTTTTCTCTGCATACCTGTGCTATTAGAAGCTACTGCTGAAATTCTACCACAGGGAATATTCCCATGATGGGATTTTCTTCTAAAGAATATCGTGGCAAAAAATAATAACTACATGGAAATAATATGAAATATTCTGTGCTTGACAAATTTACATAAGAATTTATATACAAATTTCAAATAGCCTCCCACTGTATATACAACAATATTCAGTAAGCAGAAATGAAAAAGTGCAGAACAAGCTGATAATTTTTAAATTGAAAAGTAAATTATTAATGCCCTGTTTTTACAGCAAAATATGTGACAAAAAGTTAATACTTCTGATTATTAAATTGCCAGCTTGTTTGTCGTTGATGCAGCCACCTCACCAAATGAGAAAGTGACAGCTGATACTTACATTATTATGTCAACTAATTAAGTATGGGTGCATATAAGCGATCCAGTGTGGCCAGTAATAATTTGGAAAGTTGAAACAAATTTAATACTGCTTACAACAGATGAAAAATCGGAGCAACTTCATCTGCTAAGCATAGCTACCTGTCTAGAAGATTCAAAGAGGAGAAACCCGACTTTTGATCTGTGGAATGCCTTTTGATATTTGTACGTTTCCTGGGTAACTGCAAAGAAAGCAGGGTAAAATAAATAACAGATTTACTAAACCTTGCATAATGTAGGTCTAGTAAAGTGATGTATCAGAACATTTATTCAGCATGTTTTTAATTTTATTTTATGAGACATAATTAGTTATTTATTTCCACAGCTCCATTCTACGGTGCTATGACATTTGATTCATTTAGTAGGGCAATATTTCCATTCCTCTTCAATGTAGTATTGCATGTGGGGTGGGCCCTGTTGGCATGGCAATGGGGAAAGGAGGCATCCCGCTAGCATGCATATAAATTCACAGAGGGACTGCACAGCAGGGTTTTATATTGTAAAAAGTAAAATAATATTGAAATGGTCATATTTCTCCAGTGTGACTTCCAAAACCAGGATGACATCAGTTACATGCTTTGAAACCACTGTTTGATGTTTACCATGGAAAGTGACATTTGAGACCATATTTGATGTATTTTTGTCTTTGTTCCAGTACTATAATATGATTTAATTATTTACTTTCCCCAGGGTTACTTTTCTCCCTAACAATATAAGAGTGTGTTTGGGGAAATAATGTTGTGACCATGGTAACCAGGAGCAATGGCTTCCAGCCAACAAGAAAGTCATTTTTCTAAAGGACTGCACAGAACTTGTTTTATCTTTGCACTCTGGTGAAACTGATTTGAAAACATTATCCTGTATACCTGTGAGAAGCAGGTTAAAAACAGAATAAACTTTTGAAAGCATTCTCTATGTGTAGCTGAGTATCTTTCATACTGTTCTACACACTGCTTTCAATTTACTACATGCTACATGTGCTATGGAGATACATTTAATCATTTGTTTATTTGTTTTCCTGGGACTGCTGTGTTTTCCTAATATCTTGGAGTTCTTATCATTTCTCTTATAATCATTGTCTGGCACATACGGATTGCACTGGAGTTTTCTTTCCATCAATAATTACATTGTGACTGGAATAGCATAACGCTCCTTAACTATATGCACTGTAGTAATGCAGACATTGGTATAGTCAGATCATACTATTGCCAGAGGCTTGAAGATATTACTAAAAACATGAGGCATGATTCAGACAGTCTACAATGTGTGGCATTTATAATGTTCTAGAATATGTGAACAGCGGCATGGATTAAATGTGATTCAGAGATATATATCATTAGCTAATCTTTGAACATCCTCTCCATACAATGGTTCTATCCTGCATAGCCCAGTTTTCCAACTGCATCTTATATCTGCCTTTCTAGGATACATGTGAAGTCAGTCTCAGCTACTAGTCAGTACCCATAAGTGTCATGCAGGCCTACACTGGCATCTACAAACCAACGGGTTACATTTTCTCATTGAAAAATTAGCTCATACCAAAAATCATTACTGTGTATGAGTTTGGCAATTTCCCTGCATATTTACCTTATCCACATGGCTACAGCTATCTCTGAATTGTTGAACAAGTTTTGTCATGTTCTTCTCAATGAAATTGTTAGTCAAAAGATCGCAAATCAAATGGCACTAATACAGGGTACTGCTGTAATTAATCTAAATTGTGGACAATTTACATCCAATCGCTATGTAATCCAATGTAACTACTGTCTCCCCGGGATTCATGAACCTTGCGCCAGGCGCACGCATAGCGTAGGCCTCACAACGCCAAAAATGTTCGCCGAGCGATTCAGGTACGATCCAATTCCACTTGCACTACCGGCGTGCGCCGGATCTGCGCCGCCCCCAGCGTAGGTATGCTAAACACCCCATGTGCGGTGTTGCACCATGCAAATGAAGGCATATAGCGATCCACGAAGTGGCGCAGGCGTAGCATAAGGCCACGGCAATGTAAACCAAAAAAAATGGTTTACATTTTCCCAAACATAACATTGGAGTAATGGAAGACTGTCAGCCTCAGGTATCACACTGTTACCATATGCCAATGGTGAAATACACAGAGAATGTCAAAAGAAAACATGCACAACATGTAAATAATAACATAAATGGTATGTCCACAGAAACTCACAGCAGAACCCCAGGACATGTTTGCGGAAGGTGCAAAACAATGAAATAATATGACAATGTTATAAAACAGCAGCGTAATACACATCAGCTTCACAGCCATAATACACCATGGTATGCATGGAAAGCCACAACCATGGTGCAAGGATTGCCAAGGACTCGCGGCAGTGTTTGGCATGGTAACTATGAATTAGTAGTCAATGCCATGCAAATGAGGCAGATAATACTGAATCGCAAAACCCCCGCCGGCGTAAGGCTGTACCAAACGGCGCAGCAGTAATACACAGAGGAGTGGCTCAGAGGGAATACATGTCACCTGCAGAGGGGTGTGCCACTGTAGGAGGAGGACATTGGAGCTCAGCAAACCTGGGCTGTACATTGCACATCACAGCTGCAGGACCGGCATGTGGGGAAATAGTTGAGCTGAGAGCACACAATGCGCGCAGAGGTGCATGTGCACGAGGATGACTAAGTTCCCTTAACCCAGTCATGTGACGCACGCCCCGCAAACAACATCGGAAACAGGAAGGTGATGTTGAGAATATGAGGAAATGCGGAAGAAGTGTAATTGGAGTAATAATGAGCAATCAACACTAATCAACCCACGAAGGCCAATCGGCAGCAGCTGACAACTCTGCATGCAGAAACCTGCAAAATGGGATAGGGGAGGCATATGAATGCAAAGAAAGTAGGGGAGGTAGCAGATTGCAAAGAGTGAAGACCTGACACAGCAGAGCCAAGCAGACAGGCAGCACAACGGCGGTGGCACACAAAACGCACGATATGCCATGTCCCAGAAACTACACATGACAGGGCTCTGCAGGATGCATGCCAGGAAATAGTAGGTGCAACGTGCAGAAATAGTAAGGGAAGGTTGAAAGGTAATCCATTGCAGGCAAGAGTAATGCAACACCAAAGGCAACAGCGTTGCAGTGCCAACGGTAAAACACGGAAGATAATCCCCAGATACGGCCGTACAGACACACCCTATGACATCACCGGGTGCACAGCACAATAGTATAAAATGTGAATGCACACAACACACAGCCGTGTATTCCCAAACGCTGCACCATAGGTGTAAACACACGGGGAACTTTTAAAATGTACATGTTGGGTGCTGCCGTGGCCGTGATCCATCAGCATGTGTTAGAGACAGATGGTGTTGTGGAGGAGGGTGCCGACAACTACCGTAGGCCTCAGAGGAGAAGGAGAGTGTTCAGACCAAGGGTAACCTACCAGGGGCTACAAGACCTGGAGATAGTAGAGCGTTACAGGGTGGATAGGGACACGTTACAGCAAATAGTGGAGCTGTGCCGGCCATGCCTGAGAACAAGAAACAACAGAGGGGAGCCCATCCCAGTGGACACAAAGGTATGTGTAAGCTTGTGAATACTGGCCACAGGTACCTTTCAAAGGCCAACTGGGGATATAATGGGCATCTCACAGGCATCAGCATCCAGGGTACTACACCAGTTTCTGGATGCCATGTTACCACATGCCAATGAGCATATATACTTCCCCAGATCTCAGGAGGATTTGGCTAGCAATATGCGCCACTTCCACCGTGTGGCACAATACCCGGAGGTACTGGGTGCGATAGACTGTACGCACATACAAATGAAGTCACCACCTGGGGAGCAGGGTAGACGCTACATAAATCGCAAGGGATTCCCCTCCATCAATTGCCAGGTCGTGTGCAATGCTCAGGGCATTATCATGGATGTGTGTGCTGGCAGCCCCGGAAGCTACCATGACTCCCATATCTGGCATGCCTCACAGCTGTACCAGGTATTTGCCAGGGGGGACATCCCACAAGGCCACCTTGTGGGGGATGCTGGCTATGCACTGTAGCCGTGGATGATGACTCCCATCAGAAATGCACACACACACATGCAAGAACGCCATAATGAGGCACATGCACAAACCAGAATAATCATAGAGCGTGTGTTTGGGATGCTGAAATCACGGTTCCGGTGCTTGGATACATCCAGTGGAGCCCTGCAGTACTCTCCAGGCACATGTGCCCACATATTCATAGTATGTGCCATGCTACATAATATGATCCTGCGGAAACAGCTGCTGCAGGGACATAACGGTGAAGGGCCACAAAGCCCACCACAACTGCCAAGGCCAGTCCAGGCACAGAGGGTTCAGGACCATGAACACACTGTGCCAGCCCCAGTAGGCAGACGGAGGCATACCCAATATGCCTATGCCCTGTCAAAGAGGGAACGTATAGCACATACTCTGACAGCGTAGGCCCCATGGACTGACACCTCCCTACCTGCACACACAGTGAAATGGATGGCACACAAACATGACCACCCGTAAAGTGTACCGTATGGGTGGTCCCATGTGTGACTCCAACATAGGCAGCCCCCAAACACTGTACACCCAACAGCCAGTGGAGCATGGAACGCCAACACCTGAACAGTACGCGGGTCCTACAGCAGACGGCGTTGCTGTATGCTGCCACATTCGCCACAAGGTGTATACATATAAACATATATATATGTGTATATACATATATGCAGATAGATAAAATTACATATATAAAAATGTATGTACACATATACATATAAGTACTGCAGTTAAGACAGGGAATCAGAGGGATGTAAGGTGACTGAGATGTAACACGCGATATCTGTACATAGTATACATAGTGAAACGACAACCTGAGCATCCGGGAGGTTTAACAGAAGAGGATACCACCAACCATGGAACGGGCAACATACCGAAATGCATAACCGCGAGGTGGAAAGATCGCCAGACCACAGTACTCTAACAGTACATGCGCGGGTAATAGTATGATGATATGAGGGGAGAGGTAGACACTGCCGCCGGTGTCACGGCCCATGCAGGTACTGTGTGCAACCGTCCCCGTGAGTGCCGTAGTATGTGTATGTGTGCGGTGAGGGTGCCGTGTGTGTTGCTGTGCGAGTGTAATGTGTGTGTCTCCGTAATATGTGTATGTTGGTGCCATGTTAGAGGCAGAGTGGAATAATATGTGTAGGCATACGGTACTACACTAGCCACAGGCATATGTACACCAGTAGTCCCAAAGTAGTAGTGAGAGCCCCACCCTGGCTAGGTGTGTGGTGACGTAGAACGATACAAAGTGACAATGTCCCAGATTGTAGCACAGGAATATACCCCACAGGAAATGGAAAGGACGTATGTACTACTCATGCCCATATGTATGACACCGATATGCTAATTGCAAAACGATACGTCGGCAAAGTCACACAGCAATAGGTATGTACCGCGGAAATACGTATGTGGTACCCCAGTACTGACCGTGGCCACGTATCGGCCCGTAAACACCGCTGTGTGTTCTACAAGTGTCAAATAAGCAATCCCCATCTGAATAGGTGGCAACCACTGGCAAACAGGCCATCCCAACAACAGGACCACAATGACTGTAAATATCTGGGACAGAATGACAACGGATAGTCATCACGTACAAACAACCGCTGATATACCACAGATGTGATGGAGGAATACATGCATCAAGCACACACGCAGGTGATACCAACACCACATGACAACAACATAACCTACAATCCCATACCAACAGACAATTAACTGTCAACTCTCCAGGCAGGGATGAAGCACACAGACAACCATACTGTGTATGTAGAGATGCAAGGCCCACAACCCGTATCCGTCACCTACAACCTCCGATATCCCCCACCATACATATTAAAGGGATACAAACCATAATAGCAGCACAAACATACAGGCAGTCAATGACATCTGCATAACCACAACATCTCACGTGGGAAACACAATTAAAGGCGGATGCATACTTGCATGCGTTGTTTAAAGGAATACAACAGCCATGTTACACATCCGAATGCAAAATGCCATCAACAGACGTCGTCAGGACAGGGACACCCACATGTCGAACCAAATACTATACCCAACACACACAATCCATGGCTAACATCACTGCGAAATGTACCTGTCGCCACACATAGCGGCTGCAGTTACAGATAACATAACACAATACAGACCATCTCCACGAAGGTAGGGCAAATAGCCAACGCCCAGGTGAGGAATCCAACCATACCCCACTTATGATGCGTAATGTCCGAATGGAGTAGATGCACAGGTGATATGCACACAATTACTCACTGAGGAACAGCAATTGGTGGGATGAACCCACATGTTGCAGGTATCGACGGATATAAGGATGACTCCCAGGATATTCAAACCGTATGCTCATACCAAACCAGCAATGTACAACCAAAAGAGAAATAAAAAGGAAAACCGATACACGGAATGAAACACGGAACGAAACACCGACAAGGTATGTAGAACACATGATATGTACGGGTGTGTAACGCATGATGTGTATGACGAAGCTGTACTGTATGGGAATGGTGTTTGTAAGTAATGACACTTGTCCATAATGCAGAGAGTGGTGAAAGGTGGTTATGTAGTGCTATCCTGCTGAGCATACCAACGACTGTGGACACCGTGTGCACAGCAGTGGGACATCATGTACACAGCTGAGACACCACAAGGGCTGCCACAGGGGGGCATTAGAGAGAACAATGCCAGACCACACGCCGATGCTGGCAGTGGATGTCCAACAAGGAAATGCCGTAGCAGGGGATAGGACATGTATGTATACTGTCACAGCACACATGTGTATGGGCATATACCGTCAATGTCATACGTAATGTGCGGCCGATGTGCACGTATGCCTTGCAGTAGGGGATACTATGTCAACTATGTGTAAGGTAAAGCTGTCAGGGTGGATATGACAGACATTATACACAGTATCACAGGCATATCATGCATAACAGAGGTATCGCCTATTGGTATGTACAATAACAGGATACATATGGCCTGTAGGTATGGGACAGAGTAGTAGCATCATAGCCATCTGAAATGGAAGGGACACCAAGTAACCATGCCCAAAGGATCTGTAGCAGGTGCACCGTGGGCAACAATGAAGTCTGGCAGGTCCATGTGTAAACACATGTGCAGTGTACACAGTAGTGTCACCTCCCCATGGTAGTGTCCTGTGAACAGCAGAGGCAGGTGTCAACTGCATGTCTACACAGTACCGCTGCTGTGGTGGTACCATGACTACATGTCACCCAAACAGCAAGGGAGGTATCACATGAACAGTGCCACTGTGTGTCCCTGTGGGATGTGCACAGGACCTATGTTCCACAGCATGGTGTGTGTTGTGTCTGTGGAAGTAACACAGAAGCCCAGCCCATGCAGTGTGGCATGTGTGCACATATCCATGAGCAGTCTGTTCACACCGCCCATCGCAATTGTCATGTATGAGGAGTATATGCATCAGTAATGCGGAGGACATGGTCCGTGTCAGAGCAGAAGACACCCTGCGTATGTGGTATGCAGATGTGTACAGATGTGTTTTCCATCTGTCAGCTGCATATGTAAACCATCCGAGCCTGGTACACATCGTGGCATGACAATGCTGCACCATGTAAAGTTGTAGCCGTTGTGGAAGGTACACCATAAATGTGGTATTGTACCCTTGACCGTGTGTAGATGTGTGTATGCCACAGGTACAATGGCTACCTATGTACCAGCATCACACACAGTACAGATAGGTGTGGCCCTGCAGAAGTGTATCCATGCCACAGTGGAATACGGTAACCACAGGACCATGTGGGGCATATGTGTGTACAGCAACCATGTACAATGTGATATGTATGTATGGGGCCAGTATCCATGTGATAGTCAGTGGGTGAATGTTGCTATGCAAAGGTGATGTGCATGCACCATGTGTCATGCATCCTGATGCCATGACACCCACATGATGTATCCGCCAAACTGACACCCATATGGTCGGTATCGGCATGAGCTGGTGGAGCAATAATGGTGCCAGGTATGTAGGCGTGGGATATCTAGGCATGGACAGTACTCTGCGACAGCATATTGTGTATGTAAGCAAATAGTGAACATGAGGGGCCCCATGACTGAGGACTGTGTAATGCCATATGTACCTGACATGTAGTAGGTACTATGATATGCTTGCACCACTGTGTGTCCTGTCCACGAGACATATAGCATAACATCCTGAGACACAGGGTATGATGTGCAGGTGGATGTGTACGTTGCCAATACCAGAACGTGGAATGGTGCTGAAGGGCAATGTGAGGACAACGTGTTGGCCTCTGTACCACCCCAACCGCCCATGCAATGGTACGACAGGTGGCACACACAAGCCCAACAAGGGTGCCAGGAAAGGCATGGAGGCCATCAATGTGTGCGGGAAGCACGTTCATGAGGATGTGCCCCAGTGCCATTCAGAACGGTCCAGTCATGGGTGTATGACTGCAGTCCCACACGTGCAATTCAGTGCCACCCATGGGTAGTGTGAGAGATGCGGCTGCGCGGCGGTCAGGGTACACAATGTCCGACAACAGGCTAGCAGTGAATATAGCGGGCTGGTGCAGAGACACATACCAAACAGGTTGGTGGGACATAACAGCCAGGGACATCGGAAGGTGACATCGGGCCAGTGTCCCAGGACATAACGTGTGCATGTCAGTACCATGTATGTGTCCACCGGGACACTATGATGTCCATGTATGGATTGTGACCCTGTAGTGAGTGAGAGTGTGTATTGTTGGTGGCACACCATCGCCTTGCACGTTGCCAACATTATCTCGGTCTGCAATGCCTGGGTGACTATTGTATGTGACATCGAATGTGGATGTAGCCAAACAATACAGACATACCACCACACTGCCTGAGGCCCCACACTGCAATGTGCGGCAGTCATGTTTAGGTAGCTAGCCTTGGAGCATGTGATGGACCTCGCGACCCACCATGGCTGACAAGTGATGCACCCCACACATGTGAATATACACCACCGTGCAACAGCCTGCACATGTGCTCGTACATCATATGTGCCTGGAACATGACCGCCACCATGGCGTCTGTGAACAGGTCAGTACCACTATGTCTCTGTGTGGAATAGCATGGTCTCTACCATTGTGTACATGCTACGGAAGTGCACTGTGGTATGTGTCAGCATATGTATGTACACTGTCCATCTGCCGGGGTGTCATGCCATTAACAACTGCTGTCAGCAGACATCAGTAGTACTGGCTGTAGTACACATGTTCCGTGTATGCTGCGATGGTTGTGTTTCCAGGGTGTGGCTAGCAGGGCCGTGAAGCATATGTGTTCATCCACCAAAGGGGAGATAACCCCAGGTGCAACACACCAGACACATGGAGGTATTGTGCATGCTGAGGGTAGTGTAGGTACGGTATGTGTTGTGTAATGTGTCAGCCAGCTGGGCGGAGTGCATGCCTCAAGCATGTGTAGGTACATGGGTGTCTATTCTATGGAAGTGTGGGTTGCTGTCAGCACATGGCAGTATCAGCTGTCTGAAGCCCAATGTACCGTATAACAACACAGACAGCATGTAACTTGTGGTGTACAATATCAACTCTGTTGCGTGTTACAATGTGTCTAGCGGTCACAAACACGGGTATCTGCACATTGAGCACCTATGATGCATTGTGTTAGGCAACTATCCAGGATGTGTGCAAAACACTGTGTGATGTGTGATCCCCTCACCTGTGGGTGTTGCAGTCCAGGTATGTGTCTGGGAGGTACGATCCGTGTCCAATCCGTACTCGCAGGCATGCTGCGCAGAGCATGGAGGCAGGTCTCAGTCACTGCAGAGAAATGTGAGTGGTGCAATAGTGTGTGTGTGCCTTGCTTGTGTGCAGCACAGTGGAAGATGCAAGCATTGTCCCACATGACCCCATGCCATGCCTGCCTGTTACAGCCCTGCCAGTGACAGTTATGTGGCACCTCCACAGAGGCAGTATAGCATGTGAAGATGTACATGCGTGCTCCACACCCCAGGCAGATGGCTGCAGGTCATGTGTGCCACAGCAGTGTGGTCGACCAGGACTGTCATAGCGGTCAGATACCACATGCCTGTATAATTACAGTATGAGCATAGGCAACACTTGCAGTGACACAGTAGGTCAATGTACAGTGACCCTGTACTGCCTACTGTACACTTGGCTAGACACACACCCACCGGTGAGCCATCACATGTCCCAGTACATGTAGCCTGTGTAATGCCATCACAGGGCGGTCACAATAACACGTTGTATGAGAGATATATTGTACCAGGTGATGTGTCATGTGTGCATATGTTGAGTTGCACAGCTGTTCACACGTCCGCAACATATCAGTGCATGATGCCTAGTGTAACATGATGTGTGGAACTGCACTGTGATCCACAACAGGGTCATCCGAGACAGGTGTGTTGTGAATGGTGTAACCCATGGTTCCGCGGGATATACACTGGTGCTGTTGGCTGCCATGCTGGGGGCCACCATTGGTGCCTACAGTGGTCATACAGACATACTGCACACATTGTTCTGGCAGGAATGTCCATTGTTGTAGATGATGTGTTACTACGTGAAGGTAGGTGTGTGTTGTGAATGTTACCCATCCAGATGTGACCATCAGGTGCAGTTATGGTTGTCGACAGCATCACAACCATCCACAGCTGTCAGCACCCTGTCCCCAGAATGGGTATCAGCCGCCCTCGTACTGTGTGACTAATGTGCAGATGGTGGAACACCTACTACTGGCTGGCTAACAGTGCCATCTAGGAAGGCTATGTGATGGCTGGAATACGCCGTTCTAATGTATAATGATGGTATCCCAATGAATTACATGGAATCGCATATAGTAAGCCATGGCTGGCATGTAAACCATGTACAACAATGACTGTGTGACAGACCCAAACACGCGGAGCCATGTTGAACATGCACCATGAGAACACCAAATGGTATGTTGCGTATTGATGTACAACTGTCAGCTATGGGCACAGCATGGATGCAGACCCACATCCCCACAGGCAGTACCACTCCATGTTGGTAGGGATTGCAGTACATGTGACAGTTGCTGTACCGCCACATGTACTGCATATCTGTCAT